>NC_068355.1:207977080-208277080 GCF_020536995.1 Dreissena polymorpha
AAGGCCAGTCACTCTGAAGCTGCTCGTGTCCGTGGATCTACACAAGACTAGAGATGGTGACAAGGGGCCTTGGCTCACTGGACTTGACTTCCTGCCTGACAAGAGACTGGTAGCCGTTGATAACAAGAACTGGCAATGTATCATACTGAATGAGCGACTACAGAGACTTGGAACACCGTACAAGTTCAAGCGGTCCCCACTTAGCGTAGTGTGTGTGTCTCATGATGTACTGTGTGTAACGTTTGGTATAGGTAAAGTAGTTTATCTCATGTCTGTGAGTACAGACAATACCATCATACTGACGAGGAAGATCAAAACATCATACAATTTCTACTCTATATGCTGCATGTCACCATCCTACATGGTCGTAAGTGCGCACGATGATCTTTGTCCTGCGAGAATAATATCAGTGCATGGTGTGGAGTCTGAGTTTGATCACGTGGTTTTCCCTAAGAAGTCTTTTAAAATAGATGAATGTAAGTGCACGTATGTCCAGTCGAAGAACACTTTAGTACTGTCTGACAAGTACGCTCACACAGTGTACTTTTACGACACCGTAGAGGGCAGATCTAGAGCAGTCACTAATAAAATCATACAGCAACCTCGTGGCGCCTGTGTAGGGCCTGGTGACACGGTAATGGTGTGCAGTGTGAAGAAGAACTCCATCGTGCACATGAATGTAAATGGGGACATACTGGGTACATACCCAGTGGATATGGAATGCCCGAACACAATATGTGTGTCTAAGGATGGCACTAGGCTGGCGATGTCTAACAGCATCAAAGGCGCCGAGAAACTTCACGTGTACATTATATCAACGGCGATGAGTTAGTTGACTAGCAGGATGTCGACAATGCGATCATTTTGTACACACATATTAAAAATAAACGTTCTTTTCAGTGGTGATTTTTATTCAATACAGAATACTCTTTCGTTTAATTAAAATTGAGTAGTGTTGTTATTAGGTTTAATCGTTATAAAAACTGTCTCTGTATTGTGGATGTTTTATTACTTAAAATTATTTTTAAGTAATACTATCTATTAAAAATCCATTATCAAAACTACAGGTAATGTTAAATATATTAAAATACAGTGTTTATGTTATACTATTTGAATTCACATAACATGCATTTGAACTGTTTTGTATTCACATTCAAGATAAATATTAAACGATATACTAATAATCAAGTTCAAATGTTACATACATAGGTGCGTATCTATCCTCTCTATTGAAGCGCGTTGATTATTGGTCAATGTATGGGTTACTAAGTTCACCTTCATCATCATCATCATCATCATCATCATCATCATCATCATCATCAGCATCATCATCATCAGCAGCAGCAGCAGCGGCACCAGCAGCAGGGAGCAGCAGCAGCAGAAGCAGCAGCAACGGCAGCAGCAGGAGCAGCAGCAGCCAGCAGCAGCAGCAGGCAGGCAGCAGCAGAGCAGCAGAGCAGCAGCAGCAGCGCAGAGCAGCAGCAGCATCATCATCATCATCATCATCATCATCATCATCATCATAACCACCATCCTCCTCCTCCTCCTTCTCCTCCTCCTCCTCCTCATCATCATCATCATTTTCATTATCATCATCATCATTATCATCATCATCATCATCATCATCATCATCATTATCATTATCATCATCATCATCATCATCATCATCATCATCATCATCATCATCATCATCATCACCACTACCACCACCATCATCATCATCGTCATCATAATCATCATCATCGTAATCATCATCATAATCATAACAATGATAATAATTATTTCATTAAAGACGGGCCCCGGTTGCATCCCATAGTTATTTGTCGAGAGATATGTCATTGGTCTAACCCAAAGGTATCAGTGATGATTTGGATAATGGGCTAACACAATGATATCGACCAAGAAATGGATCAAGGGTCTTACTTAAGTCATCTTCCTTAATATTACGGTTATTTGATATAAACCAATTATTCGGTCGAGAAACGGGTTTTGGGTGTAAGGGTAAGATATTGATGATGAGATGGGTCCTCCTTAATCTTCAACTATTGCGTTTCTGGGTACGGTTGCTGAAACAATTTAACGACAAGTTAAGTTCAGACCGAAATATAATTATTTTTAAAGAAATTTTATTATCAAAAATATGCAAATTATTCAAGCATACAATTTGCTTGCAATTAACCGGTATATTCAACGGTTGATAAGTCGAATACATTGCTTAATCCAAAACTTAAAGGCTATTAGCTTAACTGGTCGTTCAAATTTAGAACAACCAGGTCCTGATGTTTTTTGCGTGTGTAACTTTAGCGGATAGTAAATTATTATAACGTTCGGTTCAAGTACAGGGTAGCAACCCACACGAGATCTGATTTAATGAAAATAGTATTTACAATTCTAATTTGATTTTTTTCACATCAATGAGTGTTGTAAAAAAAAAAAAGTTTTGTTATATATTAGAAAACAAAACACAAAAAACTTATTCAAAAGTAAGCGGAGATATAAATGTATTGTTTAAAGACGCGTTTCTCTACCAGAACGCTATATATTCACATGTTTATGAAGACAATGGTATTCTTAAATTTTCTCAACTGTTATGCTTTATATCAATACTTATTTAATAATTGTAATTAAATTGCATTGTACGTCTTTTTCACGAGTTTTATATTCTGTTTTAATTAAATATAAATCTGTGTCTACATGAGTTATCACAGTGAAGAATTTAATAAAAATTAGCGATCTAAAATATATTTTGTACATTCAGTTAACATTGTATCTTAACATAAAATGTGCATATATAATCGCTGTAAATTATCCATATATAATTGGAAAGAAATTATTGTGTGATTAACTTTCAGTCTAAAGCATCACACTTTTCGCAGGAAATTAAAAGAAGTCGATTAATAGTTTTGTTGATCGTTTGTTTGTTACACTAAATTTAATTTTCTTTAACACTTTGTTTTCATGGTTTCGATTGTGTTGACTGTAAAATTAATTGCCGAAATTGAAACTGTTGTTTTGCAAATGTATTTTTCTTACGTTTTATATTTCATTTTGGGTATAAATTATTGCATTATTTCTTTGCTTACAATGAAATGAACGTTGCACATTGACTTCAGTTTTCCGACATTCCCTAAAACGACGATAACGATTTATGTAAAAATGAAACGACTAACGTTATAGCGTGAACATTTACAAAGTAAACACATGACAACCATTTTATGTTAAAAATGTATGCATGTAATGTTTCATTCATTCGCTATCATATTTCAACCATGCGTGTTTGTTTCGATGCAAATAGCGGTTCACTATCAAACAATATTAAATAATATGTTTAAAAAAATTACAATGTGTAGTGAGAGTATATAATATGTTTTTAAAGCACTATATAACTTTACGGTTTTTAACAAAGTGTTGGAAAATATGGCGATATATTTTGACCAGTACACAGCGAAAATACCAGCTTAGTATTCCAACTGTTAACGAGAACAAATATGTATAGGTTATATGGAGAAAGTGTGCTAAAGCCCTCGTGCAAATAACTCACCAAGTGTGCAAATAACCACTAAAGGCACATTTGCTCCATATAATGGCCTGATAATTGCATATGTTCATCATGTGTATACATATGTCTTGTATATCGAAATTAATAATAAATATCGTGTATATAGAAATCAATAATTAATATCGTAATAAAAACACAATTTAATATAAACGATACGCTTACCTCAATGTCAACTTTAAATCAATATTTATAACAATTAAATTGAAACGGATGCTCTTACATTTTTTATTATTCCATCACTTTTTCGAAACTTATTTTAAACAATTATGCACGATAAACACGCAATGCGAAATACGTTTTTCATTTGTTCGATGCTTTAAACAAATGTTTTACTGTTAAAAACAACACGTCCATCATGTCCTTAAAATCCAGATAGTTTAACTCAAACTAGTTTGTTTTGTCAGAGAAATAACGTCAAACAACAAACGTCATAAATTGCGCTATCAGTTGCATGAAAAGTTAAAGTACGGAAAGCCGGTTTTGAGAAAAAAGCGATTCCAAAACCCGTTCAGAAGCCATTTTGTTTTAACGCTCCGGTCGCCAATAGTCTTTTTCGGAAAGGCTTTAATTTATCGGTAAAAGTTATCGCCCTTGAATACTCTCTAACGAAGAGATAACGCGCGACTGTGACTGGAGAGCAAATTAAATATGGCGGGCAACAATAAAACGACACGATTTCCTAAGTCAACGGGAAAAAAGAGACATTACTGTTGTATATGCAGCAATTACCGAGAAAAATAGTGAATGGACATAATTACTCTTCATAGATTTCCATCGGATGAGAAATTGAAATGGTTTTGGATAAAACATTTAAAAAATATCAGCCCACATTTTTCATTGAACGAGATGAATGATCGTCTTTGTTCGGCACACTTTGTTGCTGGCCTTTAAAACAAAAACAACCCTGTGCCTAGTGTATTCACGATTCAAGACCGAGAAAAACGTTTCAAAACAACAAAGGTTTGTGATAAATTATGTAAATAATCGTTAACGAGTAATAAAGTAGCGATTTACTAAAGTGGCGATTAGCCGAGCGTGGTTAACCTACAAAAATTAAACTCAAAGTACAAAAGATAAATGCATCTAGCTCTGTGTTTTGAAGACCTTGAATTCAAGTACTGGCCTTTCCAGTTTTGTTGTTGAAATTAATATAAACATGATATCTTGAACCAGTGATATTGAATAAATGAAAGAAGTACAATGAATATAAAGCTACTCACAAAACCATATTTTTATGCATCATCCACATATGTTTTATCTTTACAATTAATACAGACATCTTACCATTGTGTCTAGAATTTCAATAATGAATATGTATTTCAGTAAAATATAGGGCTGATAATGGTGTTAACCCGAATCCTGATGGTTATCAAACTATACCGAACCATCAATTCATATTTTGAATGTATTGGAATTATATTACCATATATAATAACATTTTCTTTTGATAGGGCGAGTCGTTATATATGTGGGGCGAATCGTTATAAAACAAGGGGCGAGTCATTAAAGCGGCGAGTCGTTCATTACGAAACACAATGTATATTGAATCAAATTCAAGGAAATTAATTACCATTTCACATAGTCTATTTTCAGGTGTTGGAATCTTTTTTTGATGAAAGTGGGTGTGATCAATTCACTGTGGCACAAGATCACTCACAAGTCACGGATATGTATGATCTGCATGACGAAGAGCAAGGGGAAAACACACCGTATTTATTTTCTGGCAACTATCTAGAAGGATCTATTCAATTGCATGATTATTGTTGACCTGTCAAGTCAACAGTTCGGAATGTAAATAAATGTGAAAAGACAAATAATGTGATCCCTTACATGTCTTATGATGAGTCAGAAATATTTTATGCTAGACCTATTTCAGAAATAAGTACTCAGACATGTGCAACAACCTGTTTGTCACAACTAATTCAGACAGAGCCGTCTGATGTGTGTTTACAAAAGTCTTTAGAATCCATAGGGATTCAGTGCAAGCTACCCGATATTACAATTTAAGATGTGTGCAAAAATGACAAAAAAGTTATGTTTTATACTGGCTTACCCAATGGTGGAACTCCCCATACTTTATTTGATGAAATGGGAGATGCCGAACGAGCTACACAAAGACAATCAACAGGAAATAAAAAAGGAAGATCTCGGCAACTTCGATTGATTGATGAATTTTTCCTTGTTCTCATGCGCTTGCGACTTTTTTGTTGAAGACTTAGCTTTCAGATTTAAAGTGTCAACATGAATCTGCTCTGTCATTATCAATTAATGGATAGATTACCTAAGTATTAAATTAGAATTTTTGCTGACATAGACATGACAATGCCTGAAAAGTTTCGTACTGTTTATCCATATACACTTGTAATAATCGATTTAACTGAGATCTTTACTGAAAATCCAGTAATGTACTCTCATTACAAATCACGCATGACATATAAAACATTAGTTGGTAAAAGCCCATCTGGTGTTATTACATTTGTGTCAGATTTGTGGGCAGGTAATATTAGTGATAAACAAATTACAAGGTCCTTTGGAATCATAGACATAGAAATGTTTATTAAGTAATATAGGCCACCGGCCCAAAATACAGCATTTACAAAATATATCAGGCAGAGTGATACATAATCATATAATCATACATTTTAGAACATTTAAGCAAAAAAGAAAAATGTTTCTGAAATGATACACATGATTAAAATGTTAGATAGAGCATTACAAAAATATATTCAGGTATGTATGTTTAAAATTTCTTTTCTTCTCATAAGCGACTTATGCAAAAACTTAGCAATCCTTATTATATTATGTTCATCTTTTAAGCATAAGATAGCATAAAACATTTGATGAGATCGGTTTCTTAACCAGTCAGGTTTGAAGAATGTTTGCCTAAATGTTTCGTATTCATTACATTAAAAAAAGAAATGATGATCATCTTCAACTACGCTTATATTATTTTTTACACATAATGGACAAAATCTTAAATGTCTCTATTGATAAATGTCGACCTTTCTCAATCATGAGATCATGCGTTGAGCAACGAAAACTTGACAAAGTTTTCCTTAAAACAAACGACATTTTTATATTCAGATATGGTTCACAGTACAAATCAGTTTAAAAAAATCTATAATGCAATGCTTTAGGAGAATTGTCAATTTTTGATTTCCATACTTGAAGATAACAATCTTGTAATCGTGTTTTGAACAGATGTATTAAATTTTCTTCATGCCCAACACCTTGAGCTAACCAAACATAACCAAATCCATAACTAAATAGTAATTCTCTGATATGACTAGCCCATGTCCTTCTACCTGCATCATCTAAATCTTTTAACATTTTATAACACTGGTTCGGGTATCTATGATTTTCCATACGGGTGATTTTCAACCAAAATTAGGGGACTGGCCACACAGCCCTGCCTGGTTCCAATATTACATGGGAAAAATTATAGAATCTATAAGTGAGATACCACGGTTATTATTAGGATCGTTAATAGATCCTTTTTTTGTGTAGTGGAGTAATTATGCTCTCGCTCCACTTTTCAGGAAAAATACCAGAATCAAAAATTGCATTAAAAAGTGGATTTAAAAAGGGCAATATATCATTAATAGTAAATGTATACATTTCAACACAAATTCTGTCAGGGCCCCCTGAACGATTTGATTTCAATTGATGTATACTATCAATGATTTCTTGATTACAAATGGGTGCGTTAAAACTACTACAATCGTATTGGATATTTTCAAGACTGATGTCATCTTGCTCTTGAGAATTGTTTTCTTTATTTATGAATAAATTTTTAAAATAATCTTGCCATTGAGTTTGATCTATAATATTTGATTGATGTTTACGGTTTCCTTTTAGAGTTTTCCAAAACATTTTAGAATTTTTCCGGGAACTAACTAGATCATTACGCTTTTTCCCAGCAAATATGACTTTTTTGTTTGAACATATAGATTTGAAAATACTTTTTTTAGCCTTATATGTCATACGATCGTGTCTATCATTTGTAATTCTAAAATATCGTAAAGCTCGTGACTTTTCAATTTTAGCAATATTACATTCATGATCCCACCATTCAGGCTGTGAAGAAGTAAAATATTTAGAATTAGACTTCATATTTTCCCCAGCAGTTTGAAATACATTAATAAAATCAGAGATATACGAACTAAAAGTACGATCATTACGATTTCTTAGATTTTCTTTAAAACATCGGAAATTTATGCAAAATTTATTATAAAAATCGTCTTTCAATTCATCTTTCCAAATAAACTTCTGCCATAAACGCACATTTGAATCATAACTATTGCTTGTTGAATAATTTGTTTGTGTTGATTCAAAACATAATTGACAAATAAGTGGAAAGTGATCAGAATTATCTTTATCACTGATTTTAAAGTCAGAAATATATCTAAATAAACTTGATGAAGCAATCATATAATCTACTACACTTGCACCATTATTAGCAAAACATGTAAAATTACCATCTTTATCACCAAATAGACGACCATTTAAAATATCGATATCAAATGTACAACATAATTCTATAAGTGATAAACCAAAACTATTATAATGTTTATCTTTAGAATTTCTTCGAATTGCAAAATTATCAGATGGGTAATCATTATCATTCCCAAAAATAAACGACAGATCATCTTCTGGAATGAAATCTTTGAAGTCTTTGATCCTAGAATTTAGATCGCCTGCCAAAAATAATTCGGTATTTGGAAAATCAGCAATAATATTATTTATTTTGGTACATAGAATAGCAATGCCATTGTTATCGTTTCCATCATAAAAAGTTGAGTATTCAGGTGAAACATAGGCAAAAACAAAAATAATGTCATCTAAATTTTTAAACAATGAGCCTTTAAATAATAAGACAACGCATTCAGTAACATCATGACAAATACGTTCAATAAGCCCATCATTAATTAGATTATCTTTTATATAAACTGACACGCCTCCGAAACCTCTGTAAGCGGACTGTCTTTTCGGTCGAGAATAACAGAAATGGGTATAACCATGAATATCAAACATATTATCTTTGACAGACCACGTTTCGTTTAATCCAACAATATCAAATGTTGAGATATAATTATGAAAATCTTTATCATCTTGGTATTTTAAAAGACCTCCAATGTTCCACGTACAAATATTAAGATAAGATTTCACAGAAGAAATGTTGTTATGAAGACAATTTGTTAAATCATTTTTGTTATCATTAATTATTATCCTGTTGTCATTCAAACTCGTTAGTGTATTACGCTAAGAGTCAAAATAGTTCACAGTTAAGTCAGTGTTATTTTCATTTAAATATAAGTCATTGTTAACACTGATGTTATCACAGGAGCGTTGGCCGGCAACCTATTTAAATGATGGAACTGGACAATTTTTTATTTTCGTCGTACACATAGCTGTTTCCATTTACGATAAGTTTATCAAGACGTAGATCCTTGATTTGTGTGACACCAAGAGAGGTTTGCATTTAATTATCCGGCCACTTAAATTGATGCGATTTACAAGAAGACAAGTAGAGGAAACACGAAGAATGGCAAATCTGCGAATATATGTTGAAATGGCTATGACACGCATAAAGAGTTTCAGGATTTTGCAAGGAGTAATTCCGATAACTTTATCTAAACGACTTGGCAAGATATTAAAACTTTGTGGAGGACTTAAACTTACAGCCACCTTTTATTCTTGATGAAGACGCGATGGCTGGAATATCACACAAGATACAATTGACACTAGTATTGTGCAGCTTTAAATTGTTGAACAAGCTTGCCAGCCTTGCCTAAATAGTTGATTGTTACTTGTTTTTTGATTATTTTGAGAATATTATTTTTTTTAAGCCTACATGTACATAAGTATTGTGAAATTGCAAACTCTTATAAAATACATGGAAATTATACCATTGTTTACATAAATTATCAAAATGTCAAATAATTTCCATATATTTTATAAATTTTAATCATCAATGTATTCTATAATTTATACCATAACTAGTGATTGAATGCTTTCCTTATAATGTAGTGTATATAATTGAATAGAATTAAAGTGCACAAGCAGGTATTTATGTATATTCCATATTTCTGCCAAAATTCTGTTTCATAATACATACATATATGTTAAAATAAATTTGTTGAACTGAATTTCACTAGTTTGTGCTCAATCCCATACCAAAAAATATGTACTGTAATACTGCTATCAATTGAACTTTTAGAACTTTGCAAGTACCATTACCCTAGGCCGAAATTGAAAAAATATGTTTGGAGTTACACAACACATGAAAACTTTCTGAATAACACATTAAAACTAGGTATGTTTAATTTTTGTCTCAAACGTTAGCAATCAAGGGCTGTTTGTAAAACACGCATGCCCCCACATGGGCTGTCCGTTGTATTGGCAGCTATTGCGTGAATACGTTAGAAACCATTTTACTGCTTCAGGTCACTGTGACCTTGACCTAGAGACCTGAAAATCAATAGAGGTCATCTGCCAGTCATGATCAATGAACCTATGAAGTTTCATGATCCTAGTCCTAAGCGTTCTTGAGTTATTATCCGGAAACCATTTGGTGGACGGACCGACCGACGGACCTACATGTGCAAAACAATATACACCCTCTTCTTCGAAGGGGGGCATACTAAATAAAACATACTTATTCATCATAATCATATAACCTGTAAGGAATGTTGGAAAACTGTGAAGATGTTTCATATCCAATCACAATATTGTATTTGAATGATTGTCTGATACACCATATGAGTTCTTTTGAGAAGATGTTGGCTATAATGATCATATGTATAGATGACAAACAATCTAAGTTACATCCATATTTTTTGGTGCATTTCTTTTTGAATAACTTTTAAACACTCGGGTGTCGTTTTACTAAGCAACTTACGCAAGTCTTAGACTTACGCACATATTTTAAGATGAATTGAATTTCATTTATATCAGATTGAGGCAAAATATTTTTTACATTTTATTGTGAATTCCATTTCAAACATACCAAATTTTAATATAGCAAGAATTTGAAGGAACTATACTGAATTTAAAATATGTGCGTAAGTCAACGAATTGCGTAAATAGCCTTGTAACCCGGGATCATCTGTCCTAATTGGTGGTCTGTGAAACAGAATAAGTAATGAAGTAAGAAAATTAAACAATAAAGCAAGTCACATTGGTCAATTTTTTAATGAACAAAAACAGTGAATAGCAACAAGATATATGAAATGTACAACAAAACTATGATTGCTAACAGTTAATTTCTTAATTAAATACATGTAGATATACCCAGATTAGTAAGATATTATTAAAGATAAAATATATTAATTTTGGAAATGTTTGTTTGTTTGTTTGTTTTTGTTTTTGTTAAATAGAAAAACGATCTTTTTAGAACTTACAATTTTTAATACTATTATCCTAAATCTTTCACCAGTTTATTGCAAAAGAAGTAAATCCATCTTTATTTTCACATTTGAATAAAAGACCTTATTTGCATTTAGTAAAAAAAATGTTTACCATATTAATAAAAATAACAATGAAAGATATTAAATTGTACTCATTCGACTAAGAGAGATCATTATTTTCAAGCATTGAAATAAAGAAAAATGTGTTTTATTATATGGTGGTCTTTGGAAGAAAATGCATCGCTATAAAGCACCATTATGTCTCTTAAATAAATTACACTATTTTGCTACAATAAGATAAACAGTAATCGTGCACTAAGTTTTTTTCCGGTACATAGTTATAACATATTAACAGCACTTCTTCAGTTAATAGCTATGGAATATTTACATCATACTCCTACAGTATAGAAACAAAGTTTCCAGCCAAAAAAAGATATTAAGATGTTTACAGTCATAATGTATTGTTCCCCCGCAGATCAGTGGATACTGTAGCTCTGCAGTATCAGGTTCAATCCTGATAGATTGAGGCGCATTTATGTCATTTTGCAAACTGAATGGGAATTCGAGCTGAAAACCATTATTTTGATCTAAAATAATGAAATCAATATGCCAGTTGTTTTGCATCGAATAAGCTGGTTTCCCGGTTTATAAATGTCATGGGATTCCACTCAACAAGCACCTGTGGCATAAAGTGATTATAAATATTATGTTGCAATTATTTTGTATAGATTAATATTTACAAAACACAATAAAATAAAATTAGTGTGACAGGTATAAAAATGGTTAAATAAATTTCTCAAAACTTCACCATTCTGGCATTTCTGGGAGTAAAAAATGAATCAATAATCTGGTTTAATGCATATTTGTAAACATTTCATGTCAATTTAACATTGGATGAGTATTTCATTATTGCATTTTAAGTTCTGTATTTGTTATTGTAAACAGGGGCGTTCATGATCAAACTTAGTCACACACTTCATTGTAGCTTAACCAAGCATTAATTCATCAGTTTGAACCCCACGTTGAATTCTTCTGCTTAATATCTCTGGGATGATATTAACCTTAAACGAAGTCAATTTTTTCTCCCTTGTTTCCCATGTTTCTTTGTCAAATTCAATTCTTTCAACAGACCTTCCCACCAGAGTCAAACTATAAAAATCACACCACTTTTTATTACAGAGTACCAGTTGTCCTTGCACTTGGAAATAATAAATATGATTTTTTTTTTACTTTAATCACACCATTTTCAAGATAACAAAAAGTCTTTGTTCTTTTCAGCCATTTCAGGAGTTACATTTCTGTATTTATATGCACATTTTTTTAAGAAGTCCATTTTTTTCTTCACAATGTGAGCAAGACACCAGACCATCAGGACTTGCGCAAAGGTGCGGATATTTAGTTGAAACTACTAAACCACATGCACTGACAGTAAGTCCAGGATGACATTCCCTTAAGTCTTTTTAATTACATCTTCGTGCAGCTGGTTCATGTGACATTCCCCACCGAACATTTTCACACGTGAAGGAAGTGTATCCCAACACAGATTTCATTAAAGATTTTGACGCGTGTAGTCCTTTTCTAGACACAATTGTCCAAAATTAGAAGATGTTATTCTGTCTTTCCTTGCTTCAAACCAATTTAAACTTTTTGACTGTTTTGTGTTTTCATTTGAATGTTTTCAGCCTCCTCAGATGTCACACTTAATTTTTCAAAATAATCATCAAACACTTTTTGACAATTTTCACTGGATATCTCTACACAATCTCTAAACATTAAAGGATGTTCTGGTAATCCGAGGTTTTTCTTAGCCGTGTTGGATGGTTGTTTGAATTTTCCCAATGATATGTTAATGTGTGAGTAAACATCCAGCATGAGGATAACACTGTTTACGTTTAACCTTAATGTGTCAACTGGTTCAACACTTATGGATGGCGAATCAGCACATGAGGAAGCCCTTACATTTGAAACTTTTGCGTTTTTATTCATGTCATTGAATTTCTTTTTCTTGATTACAAGTTCATTTGCGTTTTTTGGGCTCAATTTCCTCGACCTTGGTTGATTTCATACACATTGTTTTGATGTTGAAGCATTAGTCCCTTTTTTCTTTTTCTTTGTAATGTCGATGAGACTATACATGAGAGCTGCAATATGATTGCATGCCTCTCCTTCACTGAAAATACAAAATCAATAATTTTTAATTAAACAAGACAATTAAATTGTTATTGATCACTGAAAAGACATAAGGCAAACGCATTTTCAATAGCCATTATTATAATTACCTTATGTATGTTAAAACAATATAGACAATCTTTTGCAACTTTGGCGTTCCATACTTTTCATAGGAAAATACTTACAAACAATATAAATAACATGTTAACATTTGATTATTGTGTCATATTATAATTATTTACAAAAATGTATCTATTATTTTTAGACAAATATGTTATATTAGTGACTGTTATATATAATGGAAGATATCGCTTACTTATTTCATTCTAAATCAATCGACTGCAAAAACAAACTGTAAACAAATTAAAGTGATCTTATTTTATTTTCTTTGAGGCCAAACAAAAAAAATACGTCTGGTTCAGGCTACCTACCCTATTCTTTATTTGGCCAAACCTAACTATTTTATTTCATTTTAAGGTACAAATTATTTTTGGTATGAAACATAATGTATTTTGAATCAAATTATGCCCAGCAACACTGGTTAAGAGTTGAATAGTGCATGCAATTTATATAATTCATAATATATTTATCTATTTTCTATGCCAATAGCTTGGTTACACAATGCAAGTCAATAAAAGTTATAAACATAAATTCAAAAAAATCCCATAAACTATTAGGGTAACTGTCAAAACTCTGTACGTTTCACTTAAACGGATAAGCAGCTTACAGAAAAGCGGATCTCAGAAAATATTGAAATCCCTAACCGCCTAACTAATAAGGCAATGTTTCCTCAACCAGACATATTTTTATTGGCACTTTGTAATATGTATTCTACCTAATGCCTGAAAAGACAGTGATGTATAATGCGTTGTTCCATTGTATATTGATAGGGATGTTAGAGTGTACTATACAACAGCTACTTTATAAGGCCTTCATATCTCAATGTTCGTAGTAAAATACATGTAGTAAATATCAGAGCATTTGAAAGTAACTCATCTTAAGATAATAACTATCAAGTCTTAAGCACAACTGCAAAAGATTTTAGCTCTATTTGTTTGGATGGTTACATATTAATTTATTTACAAAATGTATACACATTTACTTTAAGTGTTGAAGAATTTCTACAAGTCCAAAATCATAGGTGCTTGTCATTTAAACAAATGCAAAAACATAAGAAAAAGCAATACATACCCAGCTTCACAATCACATCCAGCAGCATGAACATTTCCAGTAACTTTAGACAAAAAAGACCAAGCACAGCAGTCTATTTTGTTCTCCTTCTGTGTGGGAATGGAATGTATGACACATGCTTTGACATAGCAATGTTTATTTCGTGGAAAATAACAGAATGCACATGTCCATCGGAAAAAAACACTTTTGCCTTCAACTGTCGTTTGGCACCAATAGGCTTGTCGTCAAAAGTCCTCTGATTTTTAAGCACCAGGTAATTGTAAAAATCAATGTCTGAGAAATAGGGAATGAGATTCACATCACTGCTCCATCCGCTTGCAATCGATTTCACTTCTGGTAACTTATAACCCAAAGGGGTCAATAATCTGTTTCTCGCTCGTTCTGTTGCGAAGCTTTCATCCTGCAAACGCAGAACTTCCAACGGTTGCTTCCCGATTTCAACGCTGCCATTTGCCCTTTCTATCACTTCTTTCTTCGAGCCAGATACAAGCAACCCGTGCTGACGAAAATATTGTCGTAACTCAGCACAATTAGCTTTGTTTACGTCGAAATCCTTAACCGTGTTGTCGCTCGCTTTCATTTAGACGCCTTCTTTGATAATTTTGCTCACCAGAAGTAGACGAAAAAGTAACGACAACTGTTGTGTATACTTTTCAAAGGAGAGAAATCATGTTATCGAAAGGGACTATTACTAAGTCTGAAGCAGCTAAGTTTTCTTGAGTATTTTGTTTCATCTTTTACTTCAAATTGTGTTTTAATGTGAATTTTATGTTATGTGTATCATATTTGAGACTTCCTGGAGATATTACCTCCTGAATATTTATTGAAATCTTAGTATGTTTAAATGTCAGCGTTATCATTTTTAGCTCGGCTGTTTTCGGAGAAAATCCGAGGTATTGTCATAGCATAGAGGTATTGACATTTTGTCAAGGTTTTGAACATTGGCTCTAAAATCAAAGTGATTCAACCTACAACTTTGAAACTTAATATGTAGCTGCACCTTGAGGAGTTCTACATGGCACACCCATTTTTGGGTCACTAAGTCAAAGGTCAAGGTCACTGTGATCTCTAAAAAAATAAAACATCGGACAAGCTTTCATTAATTCAAAACTGCCCCCCCCCCCGCAGCCGAGAGTGGCACCCGTTATGCGGTGCTCTTGTTTGATTTCTTACGTAATGAACGTTTAATTTTAAAGGTATTATTTTTTTACGATTACCGGGGTACGTACGGGATGCTTGTGATGTGTGTTTTATATGTTAATTTGCGCAATGAGATTGATAGTGTGTTTTTTACATGTTTACTAAAAATAATTAATTTTTACAATATAATAATAGCTGCTTATTTGTAGATTTCTCTAGAATTAGAGGTTTCGGGAGGTGATGAAGGCACCTAGACACCGGTCTTGAGCCATGGGTCCTCGTACGTCCCCCTGCCATTAAAAGAAATAAGAAAGAAAAGTAAAATGAGCAGTTAGGGTTGCGTGTCCCGCTCGCGGTTTTACCTGAATCGTTCATTACTACCGATTATTGTATGGGATGTACGTGAAGTCATGTACACTTCTCTTGATTGGTGGTGGTGGATGAATCTTGCAAATAATAGCAGCTTCTTTAAACAAATTACTGTTTCAAATTTGTAAATTTATACATATTAAGCAACTTAACGTGATTGATGGGCGTTGAGGGCGTCCTGTTTGCGCTTTTGCCATCGGCGGGGATCAGTTTATTCAAACCTTTACTCTTGATTTTAGGCTTAGACTTGCCGTCTGATTTGTATGAATAGATTTGCACTATTCACACAACACACATGTGCATGTTAAGTATACATAAAGAAATGTTCTACATCAATTAATAAGTACCGTTTCAGTTATTTATACATCTGAACAACGATGTTAAACCGTTTTCAGTCGTCTCGAGACTCATCAACTGAGCGGTGCCATTGTGGTCGATCTCCGATGCACATGGAACACAAACGGGCGTCAGAAGAATTGTTTTTTTGCATTTATATGTCAAAAGTCCTGTCAAATACAAACACCCACTCCTATTTTGTATTTGGGTTATTATTTGTATGATAATGATGTTGATAGGATGATGATGATATGATTGATAATGATGATGAGAATTAAAAAGTATTTTGAGAAAAGAGAATAATAAATTTACTCGTAATTATGAGTAAAGTTGCATTCATGCGAAAGTAGATAATCTATGACTGAACAACAGTTATGTGAAATATAAGTGCGTTTGCCCGTATCGGAAAAGCGACTGTTCACAATAGGCACAGACGAAGATGTACATAAATCTAACAACTTCGTTCCATAACTATTGTTTAAGGTGTCGTCAGAAGCCCGTTGTCGGGGTTTGTCTGGAATGTAGTCAGTATCGTCAAATGTGTTTTTAATAGAATCACATACAATTAAATCATTTTTGTTATTTACTCTACTGTTGAGGTCACCGCATATTACAACAGCACCAGCGGCACAATATGTGAATATATCTGTTTCTAAGTTATCAACTTGATCAACGGTTAAATTATAATAAGTCTTTTGGCAAAACCCATACCATTAGATCAAAGTTCAAAGCCATAATTCCTGGTAATATAATATATTGTATGCAGCCTCTCTAAGAAAAATGTGACTGTTTATTACACTTATATATACTCAAGTATGTAGTAACTGTGTCCATCCATTAAACAACTTTTAAATCAAGCTTCATGTACACAATTTTCCGTTTGCAAGTGATGAAATTGAGAGGTCTTGGAAATATCAATGACAATACAGATTTTCTAAGCGTTTATCAACAACATGTAAAACTAGAGCTTTGTCACAGACGTGACGAATACCCCCACATGCCGCATTGACACAGAATGTTTTGCATGTTGTCTTCACAAAAAACAATGGACACCATGCTGAATGTTTAAAACGCCCTAAGTGACCCCATTACATGGTTTTTGACCCTGTATGGCCCATGTTCGCACTTGACCTACACATCATTTAGATACAACTTCTGACCAAGTGTGGTGAAGATCGGATGAAAACTACTTGAATTAGAGAGCAGACACCATGCTGAATGTGTAAAACGTACTAAGTAACTCAGTGACCTAGTTTTTTTACCCGGCATGACCCATATTCGAACTTTACCTAGACATCATCTAGATACAACTTCTGACCAAGTTTGGTGAATATCGGATGAAAACTACTTGAATTAGAGAGCGGACACCATGCTAAATGTTTAAAATGCACTTCGTGACCCCGTGACCTAGTTTTTTACCCGGCAAGGCCCATGTTCTAACTTGGCCTAGACATCATCTAGATACAGCTTCTAACTAAGTTTGGTGAAGATCGGATGAAAACTACTTGAATTAGAGAGCGGACACGGACCGACCGACCGACCGACTGACCGACCGACAGACAGACAAGCTCGATCCTATATACCCCCCTAAACTTCGTTTAGTGGGGGTATAATGAAGCTCGTAACCAGCAAGTGTTGTTTATTATTAAATCGCACGCACTTAAAGTGTAGTTTGAGGTCTCTCAATATCCTCCATAATGTCGGATTTGTCTATACATAAACATACAATTCATTTTAAAATGCAACGTTCTCTTTTATATTGAACAGTGAGCACTTTGTTGATGCAAACTTTCTATATGAACAGCAGTTTATGATTAAAGTACACATTTCCGTATTATATGAATGGAAAAAAATAAAACTTGACCATCTCTCTGTTACGATTTTTCATGAAGTTGTTTCAATACCTTTACATACATATTGAAAGATAATTGTGGACTGTTCTGAGATTTTAGGTCAAAACGGGGTACATGGACAAAACTGGCTTATTAACATTTTCAGAAAGCTCCATGTATGGTGAACACGGTAAAATTAAGATGTTTGCAAAAATTACCAGTTTAAGGTTAAAACGGCTGATTTAAAAATGCCTATTTAAACACAAAAATAAACATTTCTTAATTTATTTTCATTTCAATAAATTATGTTAATACATTTTAATAAGTCTACAAGTGCAAATCAGTAACATGTGGTTTTATAATATGATATTTTTAACACTTCTCAAGATTATAACACATTATAAAATGTCTATTTGTTACCATGGAAACACCTTAAATAATTCAAACTATTGATTTTTTTTTGTATGAAATGCACTTTTTAACTGTTGTTTGTTTAATAAATGATATATTGAAAAAAACATTATTCCATACCTAATGCAGATACAAAGTCATAGTGTCTATCTCAATAGATATAGAATATTGTGTTTATTTGCGCTAAATTCGTTTGCAGTACATTTAGATAGGATAAGATTTAATACCTACAACTAGCAAATGTTAAAAAAATAAATGACAATGCATAGTATGTCTTACAAACTGTACCATTATATTTCAAAATATGAATCTAACGTTTTCCAAAATGTATATGTGATTGTTAACAAAGAATCTCAATGTTTTAATTATGTTACCATGGAAACCAAGAACCAAGAACACACAACATTATTTATTTGAAAGAGGTGAAAATACAATAATGCATTGAAAAAGACGTGAACATTAAATATTATGTTTATTTAACCTTAAAAATACAACGTAATTACAAATTGCATTTTAAAATCTCTTAGCAATTCAGATTTAATTGTAATTCAAGTATTATATACATCTATAAAGAGTTAAAACAGATACAATTTAATTAAGTACATACACATACAAACATAATGTTCTCAGATTTGTTCAATGTTCATTTAAATGTACAATTAATTTACACATGGCCAACTGAAAACCTATTAAACTACAATACATTCTGGAATCATCAATTTTTAGGTGTTCGTTGCATGGCAATGATCACAACTTTGTGGTCACCATGGTAATCATTGTAAAAATTAAATAATGCACACAGTTGTTTTAAGTTAACATATAATGTTAGAATGGAATTAAAATTATAAAAACTGCATAATAAAATGAGTATAGGTAAAATGTCTTATACTTTCAAACATATGCCATAAATATGAGTGAAGTCTTGAGGCAATTAACTCTTAAATCTACAATTGTTGCAGCACATAATGATAGACTGCTCATGATTTGAAAATGTTACAACAACTAGGTGTCATATGAGTTATTAGTCATATATTGTTGGCATTGCTACATCTACAAGTGGAATAGACAGGAATAGTTCCTTTTGCAGAACATTCTTATTCTTCCTGTTGTGTATGTGGGTTTAAGACAACGCGAGAACACCGTCTGTTTAATGGCTAGTTTAATACTACACAGATACAGCGACTGGCATGCAGCAATACAACGTGGTAGGCGGGGTTTATCATGACTGACGTGATCATTATACATAACAATTCTCCCCTTTTAAATGTGTTGATCATATAATTATTCATAAAAATCAATTCATAATGCATTTAAAAAATAATATGAATAATCATTTTCAAACATAACATTTCTTGTTCAAATATCAACTCAGTCAGTGTTCTTATCTAATTACTGTGAAATTACGCATTAATTGTCCATAATTATATATCGTTACTACACAAGGATATAAATTCCTCACAGCTCATTAGCATTCACAAGTACCCAAATGTCCGAGGAAAAGTACTGCAGCAATTAATCTGATTAGTTACAAATTACTACTGATAAGACAGTCGTTCAGGCTGTCTGTCGCCTGTCTCTCAATGGATACCGACGCTGCATAGTTAATTGTTCATTTGAAACCAGAGGATCATTTTGAGAATCATTATCATTTTTATCTTTGTTCTCAATTAGTACCGGGTGGTATGACATTAATTGGCTATGATGCGGAGTATCGGTAACAGATAGCGGTTCGTACGGTAATGGGATTGTGTCATTTTCATTTGAAGCGTTTTGCACGTGTTGTAGACGTATTTCATTGTTGTAAATATATTTAGTTCATAAATATATTTATTCTGAATGATATTGAAGTAAATTATTTTTTAAAGGAAACATTGCTCTGATTGTTCAATGGTTGGACAGAGTAGATTTTAACTGTAAATAGGATTAGTAGCGTTCTTTTGTAGTAGTTGATTAGTTTTTTCAGTATGTAGAGACTGGGTAGAAAGGTGAACTGTTTTTACTAACATTTTAATACGTTAATTGGCTTGTCAAGCATGAGTTTATTCACTCAACCACATCCGTGTGCATGAATGACTATTTCGAATGTCATTCTTTGCATATCATTCATGCTGTCAACCTGTATGTTTATGATATTAAATCATAAATATAATATATTTAGGTAAATATGCATTTTATACATCTTTTATATTCATGTCGGTCGGTTGTATTATTGTAATTATTTTGTTTTAATAGTTGTATTTGTGTATTAATTCAGTTGGTATCTTACCGTCGGAACACATCATTTTATATATAATTGAAATGTATACTTATTATTTCGAATGTCATTCTTTGCATATCATTCATGCTGTCAACCTGTATGTTTATTATATTAAATCATAAATATAATATATTTAGAAACCCAAACGTGTTGTTCGAAGAAAGAACCCTAAACGCCCATACGGCAACACTGGCGCCCAACAACGAGTCTTCGGCAACAACAGCGTTTGGAGCAGAAAAACGGAAGTAGCGGACACGTTACTACGGCGAAAATCCCTGAACAGACAGGAGCCTCAGACCGGTAGCGAGGAGGGTAGAGTCCAGGAATTTAACACAGCGATTCCTTGGAAACCGGTTTTTGATTTTTCCCGGGGAGTAGGAGTCCACATTTTTGCGCGGCATCGAGCTCGAGCACCGATGTGAGTACAACTACGTATTTCTTGTGCACAAAACTTTGACGTCAAAACCGTTAAAACGTACGTACAGGATTTCACGTTCTGCTACGCAAGGAAGGATTCACGTTCAATCAGGACGGAGAGTGATGGACACTTAAATCGTTGTGGACATTGTGTATCGTGTCATTATTGTGTTTTGCTTGTATTTTGTAAGTGTTCCGACGGAGTTCGGTGAGTGTAAATATTTTTATAATTATTGTGCAATGTACATATATCTATTTATTGTAGTTTCATTGTCGTAAATGAATGATTTGAAATACCAATCAGTTGACTTACAAAAACAACAACAACATATATAGCTAATTTAAGTTTATGTGGTCATGCATTTTGCGAATTGGTCGAGATAAATGAAACGACCTTTTGTCAGCTCATTGGTAAGTTAGTGTCATATGAAGTTATTTTAAGGAAATTATAGTCCCTTCACGAGCACAAAGTTTATTGCATGGCGAAGTTAAATCTACTCACCACTTACATGACGTTAAGTAGTAGATAGGTTTGAGTAACTGGATTTATTTAGTAGCAGTAGATTTTGCCCAAGGGTTATAATAAGTATCGAGAGGTTTCTATGCGTAATTTGTTAATTTGTCATACTTTACGTATGGTTGAATTGAAAACGCTTTGTGCGTATTTTTAAAGAGAAAACTCTCTTTATAAATACCGAAAAATAATCACTGTTTCTTAAAAAAATTTAAACTGCATTATGTAGTTTAATGCGTGAATATGCGACTGGCGTCTTACCGGTAAATGCACGTGCTCGCGATACCGTAGCGCAAGAAGAACGCTATTTCGGCAGTGTGGTAAACACGCGATAGTAAACCAGTTGCGGATTCGAATCGAAATAAAATCGAACTTAGTAAACACCTGGTACAAAATAAAAGAGCTTTGATTAGATAATTGTGATAGTCAGGCTGTTGGCTTAAAATAAGCCAAAGGGAGGTAATACAGGTGTGTTGAGATAACTGTTTCGGTACGTTTATTGGAAAAAAAGGAAAACGGCGATGTGGGCATTAAAACCGTCCACCGGAATCATCTGCTGCCGTGTTCCTTCTTACCGATACAGGAAGTACAGCGTGTTTCGTCACCTGAAGTTTCCGACGAGTCCTCCACGGACGTGGATGAACGCACAGGGAAGACGAGTTCCGACAGCAATCAGTCGGAAGATGAAACAGATACACGACGCTCCAAACGGAAGAAAATACCACGGCGCCGCAGCCAACGTCAGACCCGTCGGCCGGCTTGGTTTACATCCGGGGAGTATAAATTGTGATTGGTGTTGTTATGTATTTGCAATAATGATTAAGTACAGTGACAGCATAAATTTAACATGTGTGGATTTGTATTGGAAAGATACACAGCTGTTAACATTCACGATTGAGTATTTAAATACAAATTAGTGTATTATGTTTTTATTTGTCAAATTGTCATTGTTTTCAAATTAAAAATAAACAGTTGCAAACGAAAACGTTAATATTGTGGTTGTCATTATTTTTTAACAACGATGCTTTCATAGATATTTTGATCACGAGATTAATCAAACCTCGCTTTACAAGCGATGTTTGAATTTTAATAATGTCGAGGACGACATTTTCTTAGAGAGGGGAAATGTGTTGTAGACGTATTTCATTGTTGTAAATATATTTAGTTCATAAATATATTTATTCTGAATGATATTGAAGTAAATTATTTTTTAAAGGAAACATTGCTCTGATTGTTCAATGGTTGGACAGAGTAGATTTTAACTGTAAATAGGATTAGTAGCGTTCTTTTGTAGTAGTTGATTAGTTTTTTCAGTATGTAGAGACTGGGTAGAAAGGTGAACTGTTTTTACTAACATTTTAATACGTTAATTGGCTTGTCAAGCATGAGTTTATTCACTCAACCACATCCGTGTGCATGAATGACTATTTCGAATGTCATTCTTTGCATATCATTCATGCTGTCAACCTGTATGTTTATGATATTAAATCATAAATATAATATATTTAGGTAAATATGCATTTTATACATCTTTTATATTCATGTCGGTCGGTTGTATTATTGTAATTATTTTGTTTTAATAGTTGTATTTGTGTATTAATTCAGTTGGTATCTTACCGTCGGAACACATCATTTTATATATAATTGAAATGTATACTTATTATTTCGAATGTCATTCTTTGCATATCATTCATGCTGTCAACCTGTATGTTTATGATATTAAATCATAAATATAATATATTTAGAAACCCAAACGTGTTGTTCGAAGAAAGAACCCTAAACGCCCAAACGGCAACACACGTCCGTAGCGCGAAGCTGATCAATGTGCCTTCTCCACACTGTATTACCGATGTCCACTTTGTACATAAGTGGTCCGTCGCGTGAAACAATAGTGCCCTTTATCCATTTTTCCTTAGAGTTAGGCCTAAAATCTCGGGCAAGGACACTCTGACCTAAATCTAGTTCGCGAAATTTATTTTTATCCGGAACTGACATTTTCATTTGTCGGTCATTCACGTGCTGCTTAGTATCAGGTTTAAGCAAATCTAACCTACTTCGCAAATCACGACCTAAGAACAATTTTGCTGGTGTTTCGCCGGTTGTAGAATGCGGCGTGTTACGATATGTATGCAAAAAGCAATTCAGTTTCTGGTTAAGGTCATCCGTTTCGCTGTTCATTGCGCAAATGCTTGATTTGAAAGAAGCATTGAAGCGCTCCACAAGACCATTTGTGGATGGCTTAGCGACCGCAGTCCTTATATGGAGAATTCCGTTTCTTTTCATGAACAGTTGGAAGCTTTCAGATGTAAACGTACTTCCATTGTCAGAAACAATTTGTTTCGGTAACCCATATCTTGCAAATACGGTTCGCATGACTTGAATTGTTCTTTCTGTGTTCGTTGTATTCATTTCAATTACCTCAAGCCACTTAGAGTGAGCATCAACCATGACTAAGAACATTCGGTCTAGAAACGGGCCCGCGAAATCTACGTGTATCCGCTCCCAGCTAGAGTTTTGCCATTCCCACGGATGTAATTGGACATGCGCTGGTAACTTTTGTAGCATTGCGCAACCATTACAACTTTTGATCAGACTTTCAATGTCGGCAGAGTTTATCATGACTGACGTGCTCATTATACATAACACTTCCTCTTATAGCACATGAATTGAGCAGAGAGGCTTAGCGTTTCCTGTTGGATTGGTATACAATAGGTTATGAAACTTCTCCCCAAGAAGGTCAAGTATTCATTGACATCTTTTGCACTGTGACCATGTCTGGCTTTTATCTTCCAGCTGGCTTATCTGATGTTATTCTGTGTAAAACAAAAATGATATTTAATCAGTTTTCATGAAATTAAGCAAATTGAGGTCATTATGCTGCTCCATTGAAACCTAAAATTTGCACTTGCACTTTTATTAAGTGACAGACAATGAGTATAGGGGAATTTTCTGATAGGAATTTCTCCAAAACAAAACTGGGATATTTTAAAACAAATTTAGGTGGGACGTATGAACACTTGAGTGATGGAATTTCACAATCAATTATATAGAGAATAATAGGTTAGTGTTGGTTATAGATCAGGATTATCATGCGAGGCTTAGAAAACAAAAAGCACGAGCCTTGGCGAGCTTTTTCGTGTCGAGCATGATAAACCTGATCTATAATCAACACTAATCTATTATTCTATTTATCCCACTTTTTATTTTGTAAATCTTTTTGTTTAAACAAAATTAGTTTGACTGGATAATGTCGCTGGATTTATGACGTCATTTCGTCGAAATATTGACGTCATTTCCTGTCGTTGATTATAGATGATATTTAATCAACGGGGCTTTAATCAACCGAATTCGCTGTAAAAGTGGGATAAAATACAACAAATAAGAAGTTCATTTATTAACATAATGTAAACCAAATATAACGAACTGGAAAATGTCATGGTCGCCATTTTTACTTTCGTTTTCAGTTGTAAATATGTTGTTTTTTGTAAATATTTTGGACATTTAACCAGAACAAGTAAATTTGATAAAAAGAATAACACTTACCTTTTCAAAGACGAGTTAAATCCAAACATTATTATAAGCATCGAGCTGAAATCGGTATCAACACGTGTTGAAAAAGTGTGTGTGGCTATAAATATTCGGTGGCCTACTTTTGTAAAAGGGAAGTAATAACTCAGCTCATTGACATTAAAAGGTCAAAATCAACTATCTGTTTGCTATAAAAATTCCTTCAAGTACTAATTTATGACGATATTTATATTACTTAAATAAGATAAATGGTAAAATCACAGAAAACCTTTCCAAATGTATACAAAATTCAGCGATAGTTTAGCGACGTCATTTCGAATGAGTTTTCTCATTGTGACGCTTGCCGAATGAGTACCAAAAGTCTCAGAACACGACAAATATAGAAAATCCTAGCACTTAAACATCAAGTATTAAGTAACTAGTTTATTCAGTTCCTCATCGAAGCCGTAACATACGTTTATTATTTCTGCCTGGCATGTCAGTTAGTTACAATGAAAAAAGTTGGTCCGATATTACTCATTCCTATTGTAACGCGAATATAATCAATTTATGAAAAGCATATACACAACAAGTCTATCATCATCATCATCACCATCACCATCACCATCATCGGCGTCGACGGCGTTGGCGGCGGCATCGTCGTCATTATCACCATCATCATCATCATCAGCAGCAGCATGTTCTTCATCATCATTATCATCGTCAACCATAGTAATCATCATGATTGTCTTTTTCATCATTTTCTTCATTATCGTAATCTTCATCATAATAAGATAATAATAAGCAGCAGTAGCATCATAGTCGTATTTAGCAAATAAGGATACTAAAATCGCCTTATCCCAACCGAGATCATAGTTCCTACACAACTGCAACAATATGAAATAGGATATATCAAATATGTCATTAATAGGCATAGTTATTAAATAATCTTGTTTACCTTGGTAGTTTGACTCTTGTTGAATATGTCATGCTAATTGTATCTAATTCTGACTGAAAATAGTTTGTACTTAGCCAATTGTTTAGTTTTTGTATGCTTCCTATACTCACATGAACTACATACTACGCACTATCACTTGTTGTAATAGATTCAAACTTTAAAATAATACTATACACCAAAGAGAAAAAACTCCAATAACGGAAATAATACTGAAAACTCGTGTTCATTTATATTTAATCATTACTGAGATTGCGGAAGTTATAAAGCGTAACACACAGAACACGATTGAACCATTTGCAGTGTTTCTGTTGTTTCGTTAAAATTTGTTACATCACGTTGGTTGCTTTGAAAAGTTTAAAATACATGATTCAAAAGAACCGTCAGATAGATTTTTACTTCAAAAGACACAGGTTCGAATCCGGTTGGGGTAACCTGATGTCTTTATTATTTTTAATTATTTTTAAATCATGTAAAATTATGACAAACTAAGAAACGAATTCCTTGGTCAAGTACTTTTGTTAACATTTCCAAAATTTTTAAAATATAATAACAAGTACTATTTAATCAAAATAGATATGGTTATCAATATATTTTGTTTCCTTATTTAAAATTCAAGGTAATAAATAAACAAGATCGGCTATTTAAGATGTTAATTTAATTACACATACCCTTTTTCTAATAGGGATCTTCGCAACCACTCGCCTTAAAGATAATGTGTTGTTAATGCATCATTACCGATATTGAGTTAAATTTTCTACTGACGTAGAAACGTAAGCATTTTAAGCATTAAAATGGCAATTAAGGTCATGCACCCTGCCCCTCAAACCGGACTGGCGTTTCAAATGCGTTATGACGGCGACCTAGACCGCGGTAGGATCGCCAATGACGCCTTGGGGTACGCTGTGCTAACCTCGAGAAATCACGAAGACGGCGTCTAAACACCAAGGATGCTTAAGTTATCGACCCTACGAGGACTACTTTGTGCATGTTTTAAGTCAACGAAAAGGCTCTACGTTCTTAAGGTAGTGCACCTCTAATGGGCACATATCCAAATATAATCTAATTAATTATTTTCTTAATCAGCATCATTTCACTGAACTACATGCAAATTTGTAGGTAGGCTTTCCATGCTTTTTAAAAAAATATACCGATTTTTTCAAAACCACCCCCACGCTCGGCTTTTGTCCAGTTTATTTTCACCCCTGGGGTATATAAAAGTTCCATAATTCATTCAAATTTCCAAATATGGGCATGCAGTTGGTGTGTACAGATGCTGTAAAGGTGTTTAAAGTTTAAACAAGATGAAATAAGTATTCTTTTACAGACATTTATTTTTTACAAATTTTTATCTATGGAAGAGCACCATGAAATGTAAGTGATTTCAGCCAAGTAAAAATTGGGTCGGTTAAAAACAAAGTGTCATAAAATTCAAAATAGTATCATTTAAGTCATATTTTAAACTTAGTTTTTATAGAAACACTATATACAGCATAAATACCAAGAACTAGACAGATTTACCGTTTACTTTTTTAAATAAAAATAAAAATGCAACATGCATGGTTCGTATTTTCAACAGTAAATCACCCAATTTCGCCATAACGTTGTTTTAATTTTAATAATTGAAAAATGTGCATAAAAATTGCAACATATTTAACAATAAATATAGCTTATATGCCATATTAAATCAAATTACGTTAGAAAATAAATAAAACGCGTCGCAAAAAAGTATACGTCGTCGGCCGGATTCGAACCTGCGCGGGAATATCCCAAAAGATTTCTAGTCTATCGCCTTAACCACTAGGCTACGGCACCTAATAGTAGGCTCTTCAACCTTCGAAGAAATCGCGGGAAATCATTTGAGGTGCACTACCTTAAGCGCAATGATAACGACGTAGGATCACCAAGAGGATGCAGCAAAATATATGAACAACGCAATGCAAACGTAAAGGACGCAGTGGTGTCGTTGAGGAGAAGCCAATAACGCAGTTTGAACACCGTTGATCGATTCGGCCGACCATTTATATTTTTGTAGATTGATCGATACCAAACCGGTAGTTTGCGACGCAATTTTTAAAACTTAGGCTTACTCAGCACAAAGGGACTCTCTTATCCGTGGTCGAGGAAAGTGTAATAGATAGTTGTGGATTTTCGTAGTCATACCCCAATAGTTTCTTCGTCCAATTAGTTCAGGGCGCTCTTGAAAAGCTTTTATTTTTTGGTTGGGCTTAATTAACGTCTGTTACTGCTAGAAGACTACGAGTACAACCATGAGCCTCCATCAGAAGATGATGTCGGTAACTGCCCACACCTCGAACCGTAGGCTTGTGCATACCGCTGAGGTAGTGAATCACATTAGCACTCAACGATGAGGCTGTGTGTTCTGAGTGCTGTCGACGTGCAAACTTAACGGTCGTAGTAAAGTCGTATAAGATACGCCAAGAAGGTGTTGTGGACGCTGCCACATCCCCGACGGTCGATTCATGAACGCAGAGAGATCACGGTGAAAACGCTTAGGACAATATTAGAACACTTATAGCGAAGAAACAGATATCTGGACGCCCGGCGTGATGAATGACTAGATTTGCATATCTTAGAGATAAACATATTTGCTTTCTTTCAACGAATATCGGCTTTAGAAACAAAAGTGGTCTGCAATCTGATTTAACGGGGTACCTTGGCATATTATTTTTCAACTTCACAGTTTATAAAAAAGTAATACGGTTGAAAATAGTTTGCAAAATATCTTCAACACCACGTATAATCAGTATATAAAGTCGATCAATGCTGCAAGGAAATTGAACTTTCTTTCATAAATGACGATCAGTTAAATAATCGACCTAGCAGAAAACGCATTTAAAATACTAGAAGTAAGCATCTTCACACTTTTCACGAGGCTATTGTTTCAAGGTTATAAGGCTTTTTTGCGCCCGAGGTTCATTACATGAAGACTTCCGTACCTAGATCGTGGAGATTTAACTGAAGATACCAAAACAATAAAAAAACTGTGCACACTGCGTCATATATATTAAACAAACCTGATACTAAGCAAAATATTTAAACAAATTGTTGTTGTGCATTTGTGCAATATCATTGCATCGCTTATAGCTGATCTATTCATGCGTTGCTGTCAACGAGACTTTAAGCATAGTTCATCGAAAAAAAAATCAAATAGTAAAACTTATGTGATTCTAAAATTTAAATCTTCTTGCATATTGCTGTCATTGCTGCAGTCGTTCCTTCTCCTCCGTTCCCTTCCATCAGACCGTACACTGCCTCCTTCACTTCTGCCTTGAGTATGGACAAACTTTCGTCGTTCGCTTCTGGTTTAGGTTCGTTCTGAAGGAGACGGGGGTCTTGTTTAATCGGGTAGTACTAGATTGCGCTGCCGTATTCAGTGTCTGCTACATAACTGGCCTTGTGCTGACTGGTCTCTCTGAGGGTCTTGAGGGCTCTTGACCTTCTTACTTCTGTCTGGGATCATCTCTTTGTCAATATTCATTAATTTCTCCTTAATCCACTCCTTCGCTTTTTATATTCTTTCTCATTTCACTGTTTGTTTTCTGGTATTCTGTCCTCGAGTACAGGATTATGCATTTCTCATGCCACAGCTCTTTTCATTTGTCACAGACGTCTATAATATCAGTCGTAATCAATGTCTTGTTCATCCTTATCTCTCTCCCAACACTACTATGACTTATGACATCAAGACTACATTGATGTTGTTAATCATACTTATGTATCGATGTTCAGGGCTGCAAACTTGGCACCTATCTTATTCCGGGCCCCGACCGATCCGGCTTAGTATTCTGTTGTTTTGTCCTCATCATTTCTTCAAATCGCATTAAGGAGGCAGCAGCTATGTTTGGCCGATAACAAACATGAATCGCCGCGACAAAACACGGACGCGATAAAATCCCAATACTATGTATGAATCATCTCTCGTATACTTCTCGGTCGAGTCCCAAGTTCGACTCAGCACGTCAAGTCATCCAGGCGAGAGACGAAGAAAACCTGTGCGGAGTCCTCTTATAGACCGGAAATTACTATCTCCTGATGGGCAACTTCTGGTTCTCTGAGAACTGGCATGCGGATCAATATCAATATCAAGATCAGTTAGTTTTAGGTATGAGATTCGAGTCGTGTACGTCATGTGATTTGAATGCATTCGCGTGGAAGTCGACGGCAAGTTATTACATTAGTTGATTCGGATAATTGAGGGTGTCAGCGAGTCAAATGTCTGCATGGAAATCGCCTACACAACTTTCTTGTTTATAATTTATTATATTAACTTAAATATGACAGACGTGTAGGTAAGGCACCTATTCTTCTTCAAACACTGCACATTTACGATATTTAATTCGACGAGCAATGTCTTACATGGTCGATACGCTAAGCAAAATGTAGTGAGACTACGCAGAAATATTGCACTTCTATTTCATTTTTACAGCTTTTATTTCAATTAACACATAGCGTCATATTGTGTATTTTTGCAGCAACGTCATCGTGTAATTTAAACCGCGAGCTGAGTTCAAGCGGTGCGGTGGCACGGACTGAGGCCGGACACGTGATGAGTTTCCTGAACGGCGGGAACTCCCGTTGTGAAACCAGAGAGAGTGGAAATCCGAACTGGCGGAGTCTCATTGAAAGAATCGTGTCCAGGGACCTGAACGCGGACAAATAATGCGAAATACGTAATTCTTACTTAGAACGAAAGTGTATTATTATATATTGATGTAAGAACTGTATACACATGTACTGGCAATACAAAAATATAAAAATACATATAATACAGTTTTCTGTGTTTTGTTTTAAAATCTGTATTTAAGCTCGAATAAGCAAAAGTCGGATCATACATATTGAGAAAATACGTTTCCATTACGAGTCCGTTTTCTGAGTAGAACCTGATCTTGGCATTTTTGAGTGAATTTTGCGTATTTGGTCGCTCCCCGAGTAAGGTTTAGAAAGATTATCTTTTTACATTTCATATTGTCCGCTCATATGTGAAAAAATAGTGTCTCGTTTATCACATTGTAATTTTTAATAATATAAGTGACCTTCAGGTCCGCACATAAGGCTGTCGCGAAGACGCAGCGAGACCTGTAAATAAACTCTGACATTCACACACACAATAAGTGATCTTAAATGACCTTATGGAAGGTTTGATAATACCACTACATTAAAAAGGTGATAAAACCGAGGTAAATATTATCGTGGTATTACGCTTGTGAGTTGTTTGTCCAAGCTACTGTACTAAATAAACGAATTGAAAAATGTTGTACGGACAATAACAGTGTTTCGGACGCTGAATTCAGATTTCGCAAAGGGCGTTCAACAGTAGACCCAATTTTTACATTATCTTGTTAAAAAATATCTTAATGAAAATACGAGGCTCTATGTTATTTACGTTGACATGATGAAATGTTTTGATTCTATTTATAGAAATGCACTTTGGCTAAAAATGTATAAAACAGGTATTGATGGTAAAGTACTTAGAATTGTTAAAGACATGTATCAAAAAGTAAAATCTTGTGTGAAGGTTTGTTCTTCTTATTCTGAATATTTCAACTACGCTGTTGGTTTACGGCAAGGGGAGGTGATGTCACCCCTTTTGTTTTCATAATTTGTTGAAGATTTAGAGCTTTATTTGCAGTATGACATCAGCGAAGGCTTAAGTATTGATGATATTATTGTGATTTTGTTGTTTTTCGCCGATGATATGGCTATTACAGGTAAAATCCCTGAAGAAACTCAGAGGCATTTAGATCTTTTTTTTTATATATTGTTAGTTATATTCTAACTGTAAATATCACAAAAACTAAAATAATGGTTTTCCGAAAACGCGGGGCGTTATGAGCAAACAAAAAATGGACCTTTAATAGCAAACCAATCGAAGTTGTTGATGATTTTAACTATCTAGGGACTGTTTTTAATTACTCAGGGAACTTTTGTAAAAACATTGAATATGTCAATGGAAAGGCCTTAAAAGCTTTAAATGTTCTTTTCTGCAAATGTAACGACTTTGATCTCTCGCCCAAACTTTGTGTCAACTATTACATGCATTTGTAACACCATTACTTAACTATTCTTGTGAAGTTTGGGGATATAAGAAATCAAAAGAACTAGAAACAATCCATCTTAAATTTTGTAAAAGATTATTAAGAGTAAGAAGCAATACGTGTTCTGCTGCAGTTTATGGTGAACTTGGAAGATATCCACTCTATACCCACAGATACATCAGAATAATTAAGTATAAGTTTAAAATTAAAGACAGTGATAATATGATATTAAGTGTTGTTTATAATGAAGCTCTTAAAGACTGTATTAGTGGAACGAGAAATTGGGTACCAATGTAAAACATCTCCTTAATAATTATGAATTTGCATACGTGTTTGAAAATCACCAGTTTTTTAACAATAGACATTTCTCAGTGAATTTAAATGCAGAGTCATAGATTGTTCTAAACAAGATTGGTTGCGCACACTTGAAAGTCCAGTTTTATCATGGTACAAAGAGTTTAAAATATCGTTTGAATATGAAAAATATTTAGATGTCTTACCTAAAGTCTAAGATTTTACTTCTGTGGATTAAGAATTTCAAGTCTTCCATTGAGAATTCAAACGGGTAGGTTTAGTAACAATCTCATATCTAGGGAAGGTAGATATTATTCTTGCTGTAACTCACGTGACATTGAAGACGAATACCATTTTATGTTAATATGCCCTTGTTATAACGATATCAGACAAAAATACATAAAAACTTATTATTTCAAGCGACCATCAGTATATAAATTTCTAAGCCTAATAAAAACATGTTCTAAAGAAGAGGTTGTTAATTTAGCTCTTTTTGTGAAAGAAGCTCTTTTAATTAGGAAGTCTATATTGAATGTTGTTCAGAATACGAATACGTCCAAATGATTGTAATGTTACACGGCTTTGATTATTTGCTTGTTTATTTGTTTTGTGTAATTGTATGTATATAATAAATATACCTAAAACGAATACCACCAGCTGAATTTTATGTTCCGCGGGTTTGATTTTGTTTGATTGTTTATTTTATTTGTTTGTGTAATTATATTTACGCAAGAAGTGTACATTTACTTGTATTCCTACTGGATACGAAACTACGTAATTGTAGTCATGTTATGTAACATATCAAATGTACTCACTTATTTAATACATTTGTGCATAATATATGTAAGATTACCAATTGTCATTTACTGTCTGAATGCTAGATTTGGCCCCACATTTGCTTCATGCAAAGATCGTGAGATATTTCTTTCTATTATAATTTAATCGTTATTATACACATAGCATTTGTTGATGTGAGTTTATTTTCCATAAATGCTAACAGCTGTTTGCCGCTCTGTTGCACACACACTTTGAAAAAAATCTATTGTTTCCTGTATTCATTGTTTTATGTTAACCCACCACTGTCATGTATTATGTTTGATAGTATGTACAACTTTTACAACTGTATAATCTCTTTCCTTTCACATGACCCTTTGATATGTTTATTATTACATGGTTTTGACTGACGATGTACTATGTACAAGTCGTAATTAAGTTTCTGTTCTGTTCTGTTCGAACTGGCTATGCACATAAGTAACGATCGAAAATAATATGATTTCGTTTAATATAAAAAACTTGAATCCAAAAACAATTGAATTGGAATATTTATAATAAGACAGCGATGCGTACATGTAGTGTTGAACCTGTGAACAATGAGATGCAATTTTTACAGGCGTAAATACGGGGGGGGGCTTTAAGATTTTGACTGATCAGTCTATATATTATGCTTTTATAATACTTGCTTTGGCTGTTTATTTTACACAAAATACAAACACTAGTCAAGTTCACCTCATGATAACACAGACAAACTTAATGTGGCCATTCAATATAATTCCGATGTAAATGAGCAATAACACTTTACAGATTGATATCGGTGTTTTAATCGTGAATAACGGTGCATGAACGAATGTAAGATATTATAAAAATTTTAAAATTAATGAATTATGATAAACGAAAACAGCGAAAAGCTTTTATTTAACTTAGTAGAGATAAATCCAGTTATCAAGGTTATTCTTTTCTTTTACTTTGAGTTGTGCCATTCGAGACTAAATTAAACGCATTAATTATCAACTTAATGGAAATTATAAATTTAAAAATGTTTATGTTATTTTGAATAATGTCTACTCTTTATTTCCCACCTAAGGTTTTTCAGAGCTATACAAAATTAATGACAAGTTATGGCGATTTTATTAGTAAGGCATACATAAATTATGAAGTCGTACGATATATTAAGCCTTCATCGGCTACCAAACATTTTATGAATTATATAAATTCTATTTTCTTAGTGATCACTTTGCAAATTGAAGTTTGTAAGATTTTAATATCGTTTGTTTATGTACATAATTAGTAAAATCATTATTTCCGGAGACCGTTTGAATATTAGTCAGACAGACAGACAGAATGTTTTATTGACGTAAACTTTACAGTTTTTTGTCATTTACAAAATAGTTATGCAAAGCATAATGTCAACGTGAGTACAAATAAGAATATTTAAATATCATACTAATCGCGTAAAGATAATATACATACAGGAATTTAATTAACAAGTTATACACAATAAAGATTTGTTTTACACATATTAATAAGAAACAAAACAAATAATATAGTATGCGTGTTTTGCTAGATTAACATATACAGATGACGAAAAACAATAATTGTGTTATTAACTTTCATAAAAATATTGGAGGATGAAAACCATAAACATTGTGCAATTATTTAAACGTTATACAAGACAAGTTGATATGAAAAAAATGAAGAAAACTTAGTTAATATTTTAACAACTTTGTTCAAGATAAGTAAAATTGGAACATGCGTTAAGGCTATACGTGAATTATTTGAAATATACTAAACTGTACAACTTAGATAATTTAAAAACAAATTATTATTAGTGTAATAAAAGTGCTGAACAATCGTGTAATAAAAGTACTAATACGTATAAGATTCACATTTAACATGTAGAACACAAATATATATTAAAACTCATCGGTAGCCCTAAATCATAAACATTCCTTTAACAACAACAACAACAATAACATTAACAATTTAAACATGGATAATAATGAAACAACAAATATCGGTATATAAAACCAAAAAAATCATCTTATTATAAAAAGAACTCTATTTCAAAATCATCTTGTTAACGCAGTTTACAAATCTCATGATTCGCTGCATTTTACGGATAAATCATAGAACCGAACACATAAATATTTTTAGGAGTTATTTATTCTTTGACTTCATCCGAGGGTATACAAAGAGTTAAATGCCAATTACCTTAAATTCGTCAATTACCTTAAACTATAGTGAGGAAACTTAATGCGCTGAACAAAAAATACATTGCATGCACTGTCGCGTACTTTGGTTTATCTCATGCTACGTCACGGTTGTATTAAGGAAGTAAAAACACCGATATCCGCTTCATAAACACATACTCACCTTGTTTCGAGGAATTTTGCGGTTTTTAAATTTGAATTTAGAAATAAAACATCCTGGCAATACGTTGTATTAAAATCATCATTTCACCTATCCCATTTCACGGATTTGATAAAAAGTAAACGTCTATGTAATAGGCAAATCGTGATCTAACCGCATTTAGTTTTGAGGAAACCTTGTCTATTGTATTACTGATACTTTTTAATCTAGATTCAGTAGATCGTTGAACACACTGTATTTTTATTTATTGTTTTACAGCAACCGAATTCACCTATACGGGGATACTTTTTTATGTATGAATTTGCCTGAAGCAACCTAGTGGTAAACTGGCGTTATATCGATGTAATTAAAGCGACACTCAACACACATATAGTATGATACTAGTGTTTTGCAATGACAGATTTTTAATGAATAATTGATTTTTTAGTAAAATTGAGTTTCTGGAGTTTTGTTGTGTAAAATTTGACATCGGCGCATAGAAATGTTAGTGAATTAATCTGGACTATTAAGACACCAGTAATTATATCTACAGACGCATTGAATACTTTTAAAATTAAGGTAAGTATTTTCGGAAAGTGTTGTTTGTCGACAATAGTAGTATTAGCAGTATTAGTGGTAGTGTTGGTAGTAGTAGTAGGAGTAGTAGTAGTAGTAGTAGTAGTAGTAGTAGTAGTAGTAGTAGTAGTAGTAGTAGTAGTAGTAGTAGTAGTAGTAGTAGTAGTAGTAGTAGTAGAAGTAGTATTAGTAGTAGTAGTAGTAGTAGTAGTAGTAGTAGTAGTAGTTATTGTTGTTGATGAGGTTGTTGATGTTGGTGTTGATTATGATGATGTTAATGTCGTTGGCGATGATGATGATGAAATGATGATGATGATGATAATGATGCTGGTGGCGCCGGCGCTGATGCTGCTGCTGCTGCTGATGATGATAGTGGTGGCGGTCGGTGGTGATAATGATGATGACGATGATGATGATTATTTGATTGATGTTTATGGGGATGATGTTCATGAGTACGACGACGGAGATGATGATGGTGATGATGATGATGATGGTGATGATGATGATGACGATAATGATGATGATGATGACGATAATGATGATGATAATGATGCTGCTGCTCCTGATGATGACGATGATGATGATGATAATTATGATGATGATGATGATGATGATGATGATGATGATGATGATGATGATGATGATGATGATGATGATGATGATGATGATGATGGTGATGATGATGATGATGATGATGATGATGATGATGATGATGATGATGATGATGATAATGATGATAATGATGATGAGGAGGAGGAGGTTGAGGTAAATGATGAAGATGATGATATTAAATGTGATGATATAAATGATGATGTTTATATTTATGATGCTATTAATTATGACGACGGCAACTAAGAGGATGATGATAATGATAACGGTGATACTAATGACGAGGAGGATATTGGTGGTGAAGATGATGGAGATCGTGATGATAATAAGTATTACTTAAATTATTATAATTATTATAATTATTATTATTTTTGTTATTATAATAAGATTGTTATTGTTGTATTTAAGATCAAATAAAGCACACACTCGCAACACACACGACGATAACCAACTCATGGCTGGGAGTGATTCAGAGTCGAACACGAGTGTGCGGTGCACAGGTATAAGAATATACTTTTAGCCTTTGTTCACCCAAATCGTATTGACAAAGTCAGATTGTTCTCCGGATATTCCGCGTTCTTCGATACACATTATTTAAATTTAAACACTTCGATTCAGACATCGATTTTCGATAAGTTTCGGATGGCTTTTTTTTTAATGAGTTAATGTAGTACAACTGTAATCATTGTCCGCGTTTTTTTGTAAGATCGGATGACATCGGATAATGTCGGTAAATATCGTAACTGAAGTCGTGACATGTCCGTTTTGTCCGGTTTATTATTAACAAAGTATAAATCTTAAATGAAAACATGTTTTATATTATTCAATAATAGATTGTATCGATGATATGCATAGTGCAATATATTACGACGTCAAAATAGACTATTCTTAGACTGCAATAAGTGAAGATGTCATTAGAAAATATTTCCTTTGAAATTTGTTAAGTTTAATATTTACGTTATCTCATTCATATATTGGTAAAAACCGTTATTCTACGCTTTAATGACCTGGGTGACTTGTTCTCAAGATTATTATCAGCTTATCAACAATTAGTTTAAAATAACATGCAAATTTCTTGTGTACTAGGAGCAATCGATAATCGATAATGCGCTAAATAGCTTCAGTAAGGACACTAAGGGTGCGTATTAATGATAACAATAGGGAGTCTTAACAGTTGTTGTTTACTTTTTCCAGAAAAAAGACAATAACGGTGCAGATATTTTATTATTATTTTTATTTTATTTTTCCTTCAAAAATGACCCTTTTCACACAATGTTTTCATCTTTACCAACAAAACATAAAATTAACCCATATATATTATGATGCTCTTGTGGATAAAAATGTAATTCATTTTATAAATCTATCATTACTGATGTGTTTATTATCAATAAAGTAATGTCTTCTTTTTAAATTGGATGTGCAATAAAACTTGGTTTTACAAAAAAATAATAATCTTATCATCCTTTTTCATTGAATCATAGCCAAATATATTTTAAATACTAATTCTTGTTAGCCAGTCACACCATTCAGTGTACTATGGTATATTGCCGTCTTTGTTTATCATGTCCACAGTTTCCTTATTTGTTCATTTCATCCGCAGATTCATAATGTCCGCAAATTTAAAAATTATTCATATATCCGCAACTCCCTTCTTTGTATATATCATCCGCTGTTTTTTCTTTGTTCATATCACCCGCTCTTTCCGATACTCCTTCTTTGTCTATATTATCCGCTCTTTACTATATACCCTCTATCAAATATATCATCCGCAGATTCCTTCTTTGTATATATCATCCGCAGTTTCCTTCTTTGTTCATATCATCCGCTCTTTCCGATAATCCGTCTTTGTCTATATTATCCGCTCTTTACTATTACCCTATATCAAATATATCATTAAAGCCGCATATCACACCTTTAACAAACAGTAATGATTGTCAGTCAGTTGTACCTTTTAATTTACATGAACAAGTATATGATCAAAGCCACATGCCACACCTTTTACCAGCTGTAATGATAGAGTAAATGTCGACTGCGTATATATATTTCAAATTCATCCAGCTTTTTTACAAATCTATAGTATAGTGAGCATTACACAGTGTTTTTTCGTAATAAATATTTATTATTAAAGCGTGTGTTTTTGTGAATGTGTGCAGAAATAGCGTCATTATGGCCATGATAATTGGACATTCACAGACTAAGTATCTTCAGTCGAGCACTTTGTGCCCAGTGTTCCCATACCCTGGATTTAAAGTGAAAGATTTCATGCGCGGTCACCTGGAATTTTACAAGCAGATTTATTAATTATTCATATTATTCGCAGTTTCCTTCTTTGTACATATCATCCGCCGTTTCGTTCTTTGTATTTATTATCCGAAAATCCCTTCTTTGTATATATCATCCGCAGATTTATTAATTATTCATATTGTCCGCAGTTTCCTTCTTTGTATATTTCATCCGCTGTTTCCTTCTTTGTTTATATCATCCGCTCTTTCCGATAATCCTTCTTTGTCTATATTATCCGCTCTTTACAGTTTTTTTTGGCGGCTGATCGCATAATTTTGCGCTCGGCCGCCATTGGTCCGTTATACTTTGTACACTTATACTAAGATTAGCAGACTATATATATATTATCCGCAGTTTCGTTTTTGTATATATCATCCGCAGTTTCCTTCTTTGTACATATTATCCGCAGTTTCCTTCTTTGTACATATCATCCGCAGTTTCGTTCTGTGTATATATTATCCACAGATTTATTAATTATTCATATTATCCGCAGTTCCCTTCTTGTTACATATCATCCGCAATTCGTTCTTTGTATATATAATCCGCAGATTTATTAATTATTCATATTATCCGCAGTTACCTTCTTTGTACATATCATCCGCAGTTTCGTTCTTTGTATATATTATCCGCAAATCCCTTCTTTGTATATTTCATCCGCTGCTTTCTTCTTTGTTCATATCATCCGCTCTTTCCGATAATCCTTCTTTGTCTATATTATCCGCTCTTTACAGATTTTTTTGGCGGCTGGTCGCAAAATTTTGCGCTCGGCCGCCATTGGTGCGTTATACTTTGTACACTTATACTAAGATTAGCAGAATATATATTTCATCTGCAGTTTCGTTCTTTGTATATATCATCCGCAGATGTATTAATTATTCATATTATCCGCAGTTTCCTTCTTTGTATATATCATCCGCAGTTTCGTTCTTTGTATATATTATCCGCAGATTTGTTAATTATTCATATTATCCGCAGTTTCCTACTTTGTACATATCATCCGCAGTTTCGTTCTTTGTATATATCATCCGCAGATTTATTAATTATTCATATTATCCGCAGTTTCCTTCTTTGTATATATCATCCGCAGTTTCGTTCTTTGTATATATTATCCGCAGTTTCGTTCTTTGTATATATTATCCGCAGATTTATTAAGTATTCATATTATCCGCAGTTTCCTTCTTTGTACATATCATCCGCAGTTTCGTTCTTTGTAAATATTATCCGCAAATCCCTTCTTTGTATATATAATCCGCAGATTTATTAATTATTCATATTGTCCGCAGTTTCCTTATTTGTATATTTCATCCGCTGTTTCCTTCTTTGTTCATATCATCCGCTCTTTCCGATAATCCTTCTTTGTCTATATTATCCGCTCTTTACAGATTTTTATGTGTATGTCCTGTTTTTTTTATTAAATATGTAATTACTTTCTATTATAATTATCTAATTTTTGCAACATGTAATAACTTCTAATATATAAAAACATAATACGGGATAAATAGCAATGTATGACTCATTTTTTATTGTATGTATTTATATTATGTACCATATATTTAATTACACTTGCTTCAAAATTTAATTTATTGTTTATATAATTGACGATTTCGGCCTACTTTTTTTCAAAATTTGGCTCTTACAAGAGGTGGCCTCCACGTGGCAAGAGCTGGGCAACATATTCATTCTGTTGGCAAACTACCTCATGTATATTTAGAGAGAAATTGAATAGTATTCTTTTTTTGTTTAAACTTAAGTCAATATCTAACGAAGTTATTATTTACTAAATACATATATATTTAGTAGCCTAAAAATACTTAGTGCTTTATATTTAAACTTAAATAACTTAATATTTACTTTCAAATATTCCAGTACCAAAACATAACGCGAGAACAATTACAAAACAATCGTTCAATAACAATCCATATCGTCTCCTATTTCCTTCTTTGTTCATATCATCCGCTCTTTACGATAATCCTTCTTTGTCTATATTATCTGCTCTTTACTATATACGCTATATCATCCGCTCTTTTATCCGCCTTTTAGCACGGCCCGTCGTAAAGCGAAAGTCGTGATAGTGAACTACACACGGTTTGCGGTAAAAGCTAAAATAAAGTAAACACGCGGATGCAGTTCAGGAAAATTGTAGTAAATTCGTAACGAAATACGTATTTAAATGAGGTATTGATTAAAATTGAATAACGCTTCCGAGAGGGGAATTTTAAATATATTTGGGGGAAAAATATGTACTTTAAAGATGGGGGAATGAAGCCGAATAACGCAGAATATTTCATCCAAAAAAATCTCTGTAGACGATGTTTCAAAAATAAAAAAAGGAAAAAAAAATTTTTTGCGGGGGTAGGGGGAGAGTAGGGGGGGGGAGAGGGGGGTACAGCGCCCTCACACTACCTACTTTGGGGGAAGGGGTCCGCAGCCCTTAGTAGGGGAAATTTTGCGGCGTTTCCCTTTTGGGGGGATTTTTTTTACTTACTCTCTCATTATTACATGTGTACATGTTTGAACTATATTCATTGCATTTTTCATAATTTAGTATGTTTTAAAAGATTAAATTGAAATAGAATTGAGATATAATAATCATGAGACACATCTTTCTATTTAAGAAAAATAAATAAAAAAAAATTAGGGGGAATCATTTTGATTTTTCAATAAATAATCTCAATCTTAATGTTTTATTTATGTTCAATGTTCAATATAGATGATTAGATATGATTATTTAACAGATAATTCACACAAGAACGTCATGCTTAAAGAGGCCTTTTCACAGATTTAGGCATGTTTTGAAGTTAGTCATTAAATGCTTTATGTAAACATTGGATCTTAAAAGCTCAAGTAAAGAATCAAGAATAAAATTAAAAAAGGAAAAAAAGTAGCCCACACCAGGGATTAAACCAGTGACCCCTGGAGTCCTGGAGTAAAAACGCATTAGCCCTCACGGCTATTCTGCAAGGAATTCATAGAGGACGTATCTTATACGTTATATAAGCAACCTTCGTAGTTTCATAAAATTCATAACAACAGAACTCTCCAAATTATTCAATCGTTTCGCGTTGCAACGCTTTATAATTTTTAGGTTTTTAAATCGTCAAAAGATGCATATAATGGCTATATAAGACCATGGTAAATGTTCAGTAATACTGATTCCTCACAAATATTACATGTATAACTAAAACGAAAATTTGCAAATCTGAAACAATTTTTTTCAATTTTGTCAATTTACCAAAACGTGAAAAGGTCCCTTTAAAGTCTTGATACGAGATAACATATAGCAAAAAATTAATAACGAAAACAAGGGCTGTTTGTAAAACATGCATGCCCCCCATATCGGCTGTCCGTTGTACTGGCAGCCATTGTGTGAATACGACTTTTGTCACTGTGACCTTTGACCTAGTGACCTGAAAATCAATAGGGGTCATCTGCAAGTCACGATCAATGTACATATGAAGTGTCATGATCCTAGGCAAAAGCGTGCTTGAGTTATCATCCGAAAATCATTTTACTATTTTGGGTCACTGTGACCTTGACCTTTGACCTTGTGACCTCAAAATCAATAGGGGTCATCTGCAAGTCATGATCAATCAACCTATGAAGTTTCATGATCCTAGGCATATGCGTTCTTGAGTTATCATCCGAAAATCATTTTACTATTTTGGGTCACCGTGACCTTGACCTTTAACCTAGTGACCTGAAAATCAATAGGGGTCATCTGCTAGTCATGATCAATCTACCTATAAAGTTTCATGATCCTAGGCGTATGCGTTTTTGAGTTATCATCCGGAAACCATTTTACTATTTCGGGTCACCGTGACCTTGACCTTTGACCTAGTGACCTCAAAATCAATAGTGGTCATCTGCAAGTAATGATCAATGTACCTTTGAAGTTTCATGATCCTAGGCCCAAGCGTTCTTGAGTTATCGTCTGAGAACCACCTGGTGGACGGACGGACAAACCGACCGACCGACATGAGCAAAGCAATATACCCCCTCTTCTTCGAAGGGGGGCATAAAAATGAATATAGTTCATAACTGGCAATGTTCTTGGTCATTGTAAACAACACAATTCATGTTTCAACATTTCAAATAGCTTGTTAGATGCCCTCCTGAATCGTTTAGATCATGTGATCCATTATTGCTTAAACTGATCCGTTAATGCATGATCTCTGAGGCGGAAAAAGGTATCACAAATACATTTTGCCTTCGCTTAAAAATAAGACTATTCGCTGAAACACGAATCAAAGGTAATATTTAATCGAACTGGTATTAAAGAAGTCTCAAAGTATTTATTGCTTTTCACCAGAATAACTTTATTACGCTACTGATCCGGTAATGGTAACTGGACTGGGGTGGCAGACGTTTCCCCCCCCCCCCCCCCCAAGACGTTTCCTCTTGTGTTTGCTAATTTCTATTAAAATAGGTCGTAAAAATCTGTTCTGTAGCTTTAAATAATCAGATCATAAAAATAACAAGAAATATCTTTAAAAAAGTGCATGATGACTAGGTTTATATATATTGTGTTCTGTAAAACTTATATATTTCATATTTTTGCATTTAAAACATTTTTTTAATTCGTAAAGTTATTAATTTTTCCTTCAATTCCACAAATTCATAAAATAAAAGTTATTTTTTATATTTTTTTGCTTTTTAATATTATTAATAACATTGAGTTAAATTATTAAAATATCAATAAGCTTTGACTTAATTGGCTAATTATATCATTAATAATGCGAAAAGAAAGTGCAATTCTGTTGTAATTAGTCTAAATTAGTTATAAGTAGAAATTAAAATATCAGTGACATCCAATAATTTGATTATAAACATATGAATGCATGACAAAAATAAAATTGTTGACAGTTACATACATGAAGTTTATTTATCATATTTAACTGTTAAAAGGAAAACAGTTTTGAAATTAATATAAATGTGCTTTTACCATTTTTCAATTCACCAATTGACCCTATTTAATTGGATTAAAAACAATAAACAACTACAGTTCCACAACCCTGCCCAGCTTTACTCAAACTAAAATAAGGTGTTAATTGTGTATTCAAAACAGGTCTGGATTACACATTATTATTAGTTGCATTTGCGCTCCCAAATGAGCAAAATGTATAAGATACTCAGTAAGATTTTGACAATATTCCATTTATTCCACATGTACACCAACATGCACTTACTAATAATTTACATGCATCCTAACACAGTTAAATAAAAAAATATGAATTCTAAAACCAAAAAAAACAAAAAACAAGCTGCTTCATAGAGAAAGTAAATTAAAGACTTCATACACAAAATAATCATTTAAATAATAAATCAAGATTATCATTCAACCAAACAATTATAAATTTATTGGAGGGAAACGTCTTCACAAAAACTAAAATGGGGGGAAACGTCTGGGGAGGAAACGTCTTGGGGGGAAACATCTTGGGGGGGGGGGGGGGGGAACGTCCGGAAACCACTGGACTGTACCCCATGCTTTCTCCTCCAGAATTACTTCAATATTAAATATTAATAAGAGTAGTTTTGTCAAAGTATCAATCAAAGCTAATCAAAAATAAAGAAGTTATGGCAATTTTAGCAAAATTTAATAATTTGACCTTGAGAGTCAAGGTCATTCAAAGGTCAAGGTAAAATTCAACTTGCCAGGTACAGTAACCTCATGATAGCATGAAAGTATTTGAAGTTTGAAAGCAATAGCCTTGATACTTTAGAAGTAAAGTGGATCGAAACACAAAATTTAACCATATATTCAAAGTTACTAAGTCAAAAAAGGGCCATAATTCCGTAAAAATGACAACCAGAGTTATGCAACTTGTCCTTTTACTGTACCCTTATGATAGTTTGCGAGTGTTCCAAGTCAGAGTTACATAACTTTGCCTGCACAGTCCCCTTATGATAGTTGGTGTTGCAAGTATGAAAGCAATAGCTTTGATACTTAAGGAATAAAATTGACCTAAACACAAAACTTTTCAATTTTCTAAGTATCAAAAGGGCACATAATTCTGTCAAAATGCATGCCAGAGTTATTACTTTGCCTGCCCAGTCCCTTCATGATAGTAAGTAAGTGTACCAAGTTTGAATGCAATAGCATTGATACTTTCTGAGAAAAGTGGACCTAAACGCAAAACTTAACCGGACGCCGACGCCAAGGTGATGACAATAGCTCATATTTTTTTTTCAAAAAATAGATGAGCTAATAATTGCCATTCATTAAGTGTGCAGTTGAATTTCACTGGCAATAACTTGTTACTGAAAAGGATTATCACTCTAAAGAGCTTATACCAATTAAATTCATCAAAGAAATTACCGAAAAAATAATAATGATTGTCCAATGCGTTCGTCTAAACTCTTTAATTGCTACAAATTGAAAGAATGTTTTTCACAAGTCTCATGCGGCAGCCATTTGTAAACATTTATCAATAGCTAAATGTTTGGATGAATTTCATTAGTTGAATGTATCTTCTTCAGCCAATCAAATAGCGATGTTTATTACTTACAGTCAATGAAGCGTGCACTTTAGCTGACGAAGGTTAGATCGTCTGTACACATGCCTGGGGGCTAATCACACAAATCTACAGCTGTTTATGGCTTAATTAGGGACATATGACAGGAAATACACAAGTGGATTGAAAATGTAAGGGGCTCATTTTTATTAAAAATCGTGTCTAGCCAGCCAGCTGGGGGGGCTTTAGCCCCCTAGCCCCCCACCTAAATACGCCTCTGTATAATTTAAATATGCTACCGTTGGTATCAATTAATTAAAGAATAAATAAATAACAGATAAATCCCCGTTTCAGACAGTGTCAACATTTATATTATTGATAATTTATAATCATTAGTACGATATATTTTGAGTACGAATAATATACCTGGTATAGCTTCGCACTTTCCCTGAGCCTTATACGATCCCCAATGGTAGTGACGCCCAATCTAATCATTTCATCGTCAGACATAGTAATTATCACTGTCCCGTCTACCCTTTCTCTGTCAAATCTTCCCACCAAAGCCATGCAACAGGCATGAGACAAAATCTGTTCAATTTCGGCTGGGCTGCTTTCCGCCATTTTCGTCACAGGAAGTGGTTATAAACAACTATATTTTGGTCAACAATACAGAAACGAACATAATGAAAGTGAGCACCATCACCGATTTAAACGACATCACTGACAGTGTCTCAACAAATCATTACACCTGTTAACAAGATAACACTATTATTTGACATAATAAGCCTGTGTTTTGACAAGTCAACACCACATTTGGACAAGTTAACATGACGGTTTGACAAGTCAGCACATGATTTTGGCAAGATAACACGACCGTTTGACATAATAAGACGGTATTTTGACAAGTCAACATCACATTTGGACAAGATAACACGACGGTTCGACATAATAGGACTGTATTTTGAAAAGTCATCACATGATTTTCAGAAGATAACACGACTGTTTGACATAATAAGACTGTATTTTGACAAGTCAACATCACATCTGGACAAGATAACTCGACGGTTCGACATAATAAGACTGTATTTTGACAAGTCAACATCACATCTGGACAAGATAACACGACGGTTCGACATAATAGGACTATATTTTGACAAGTTATCGCATGATTTTGACAAGATAGCACGACTGTTCTACATAATATAGGACTGTATTTTGACAAGTCAGCGCATGATTTTGACAAGATAACACGAATGTTTGACATAATAAGACTGTATTTTGACATGTCAACATCACATCTGGACAAGATAACACGACGGTTCGACATAAAAGGACTATATTTTGACAAGTCAGCACGTGATTTTGACAAGATAGCACGACTGTTCGACATAATATGACTGTATTTTGACAAGTCAGCACATGATTTTGACAAGATAACACGACTGTTTGACATAATAAGACTGTATTTTGAAAAGTCAGCACCAGATTTAGACAAGATTGCCCGACGGTTCGACATAATAGGACTGTGTTTTGACAAGTCAGCAATGATTTTGACAAGATAACACGAATGTTTGACATAATATGACTGTATTTTGACAAGTCAGCACATGATACGACGGTTCGACATAACAGGACTATATTTTGACAAGGCAGCACATGATTTTGACAAGATAGCACGACTGTTCGACATAATATGACTGTGTTTTGACAAGTCAACACCACATTTGGACAAGATAGCATGACAATTTGACAAGTCAACACCACATTTGGACAAGATCACACGACGGTTTGACATAATAGGACTGTATTTCGATAAGTCAACACCACATTTGGACAAGATAACACGACGGTTTGACATAATACGACACCTTCTTAAGAAGACAGAAAGAAATGTGACAACGTAAGACAGCTATGGCGTTCCATAATAATGCATGTGAATCAATGCTTTAAAGATCAAATGACAATAAAAAATTGACTTCAAAATAGGGCAACCAGTTTTTAATGAGGGCAAGTAGATGTTCAAAGTGAGTGTCAATGTCTTACGTTAACCCCTGCCGGCATAATATAAAAACGTTAACTTGTTTCAAATTTACGCGCACTTACTTATTTTGACAACAGGATTTAAACAATACCGTCCCGAACGAATGAACTCTTGTTCGCCCTAAGGTACGAACATACCAGATATAATCGTTTATCTTGCTTCTTTAGCAAACTGTTACATAATAAAGCAGTGACGGTACCCGGGGAGTAACTTCCCAAATTTTAGGGTAGAGGTGTCCCGCTGAGACTTACGAAATGTGACCCATTTAAATACCGGAACTTTGATAAAGAAGACCCATTTTGATACAAGATTTTTTTTAAAGCAAACCCATTTGTATACGATACCATTGAGAAAGTTGACTCATTTCAATACAAGAATTTTGATAAACTGGACCCATTTCAGTACTATATTGTCCCCCCAAAATGACAATTTGACTTTGTTTTCTTTTTTTGCGTGATTTCTGCTCCCTTTTTTTAGACAAATAAACAGAAATGTGTAGGAAGAATTAGTTCATCTTCACACATTGTTTCCCTTAGTTGAGCTAGAGATATATCTAAACTGTCTACGAAAACTGATTGGTTACTTTCAAATTCGTCTATCGTTATAGAAATCTCCATTGTAAATATGTTTTCAACTTTTAATAAAATCCTCTATTTAAGTATGACCGGAAATTAAATATGTTTTCTTAATTTACTTTCAAAGCCTGTGAAAACGATTTCATGATTCCACACATAATCAAAATTTTCTAACAAAAAATATATTATTATCCAAGATGTGACAACGGCAGAGTATAATTCCGTGAACACATGTAGTGTAAAGCCGGTTATTATTTCAGACTCAGTCGTCTAATTCCGACACAATTTTCATAAATCATTTGCAGTTACTCCACTTTTCCCGGCAATTTTGGATTATGTAACGATTTCGTCACTTAATATGTGACGAATATTAATATATGACGTCACAGTATCATCTTGGTCGATCAAGCAACAGATAAAATTAAAAACAGTCAAGTTTCTGAATCTTTCTCGCTACTGATTGATACCCATTTATACACATTGATCATACCCATTTTGATACTGATACTTTCAAATCTATATGCATTTATATACAAGCACATTTTTTTTTCAATACCCATATCTTTACTTAGATGCTCAAAACCATACCTATAAACTATAAACTAGTTGATCTACGGCACAGTGAATACATAAATAATTTAAAGCATCAATCAATTTAAAAAGGTATTTAGGAAATTAGGAGTGTTTGTTTGTCAGATATTTGATAGGATTACGATTTCGTAAATCGTGTTTAGGTCCAGCATTCGATACAAACATGACACATGCTTTCTAAAAATTATGTGGTTTAAAATTTCATTTCGATAAATAGAACATAAAACGGAATTGCATATCGTTGAATCTTTATTGTTATAAGCATTTGATTAAAGTTGTCATTAACAGCAAAACAAAAAACTCAGTTTAAATATTTAATAAATAAAATTGAGTTTTTGTTTTGCTGTTTTTTTCTCCCCAATTTCTAACAATAACAATATTACATTATCAATTCGTATATAAGGTCTTCTCAAAATTTCAAACTTAAAGTATTTAAGGAACAGTTTAATGTTAAACTGTTTTTTACGAGAGACAATCAGGAGTTATTCGATCGTCATGATTGTTGTGTACATGTAGGAGGCCCGAACAGCATAATTATTTTGTAGATCTTATGTAAAATGATTTGTTGTCTTTCATAAATGAAAAATGCCAAAACAACATAATTTAAAATGAACCAAGATACATCGAATGCAATAAAGTTTGCCCTATTTTCTTGTTCTAGGCCTCACCAGATAAACTTTCTCAATCTCGGCTCTAACCATATATTCTCTGTATCAGCTCTACTGAATCGGATCGGGCACAGGAGTTTGAAATTCTATCCATAAAGCTAATCTAAATTATAACAATACAATAACAACGATATGCACTTCCATTTTCTGTTCTTCCATCCTTGTATCTAAATTTATTGTTAATCATACTGTCTAGGAAAAGATTATAAATATCGAATTCTAACTAGTTTGACCATAAACACAAGTTTAGTTACGAAATCGACTGACTGGTCAGAGTGTCTTTTGTATCCGTATCGAAGTTGCTAATTTTGCACGACAAACACACAAAAAGAAAAACTAATTTGATCTATGTGTTGCTTTAAACATATTTACTTGTTTAATAAACCACCACGTCTGAATTGTTTTCCTTCAAATCTAGTCTAGCTTAATTTAATTGTGTGGTTCGTCACAGAAAATACGTCACACTAGATACGTCATAAATTACGCATTCAATTGAATGAAGTACGGAAAGCTGTTTCTGTAATAAGTTTTAGTGAAGGAACAAAATAGGATGATGTGTAATATAATGATAAAACGCGACAAAGCTTGGCCGGACGTCTATAATCGGCCAAAGCCGCATATTGGTACTCGGACTAAAAAGGCCCTCGTGCCGTCATGTCGACACCCACTCTTGTATAGAATGAATTCAAAAACAGCACGTGGCTATGACATGTCTACGATCGAATCAGGTTTATCCAATGTAACGATCTATCATGATTCATTACCGTTAAAGTGTAGTTAATCAAAGACAGAAAGAAGTATCTTTAAGAAAATATATTCGTCGTCTAATATTATTTTGATGCTCACAAAACAGGCAGATTAACCTTAAAAAAACACATAGATTTTTGTTTCAACAATATAATCATGCATGTTTATTTAAGATTCGTGACCGAACGTATTGTATGTGTTTATATTGGATAAACCGTATATATGGTTTATTTATGACTTTATATAATTGTGTGTTGTTGGTTAGAATTAAATAATTGGTGGAGCTACAGACCTCGTACTTTAAGCTCGAACAATATAACAGTCACGTAAGCAATTTTAAAAACTCAAAAGGCGTTCCTAACCTATCATCTCGTTAAGATACGCAGTCGAAATTTTGGAGGAATGCTATAAAATAAGCAAATGCAATATGCGGTATAATTCATTCCGGTCTCCTTTCTCCAAGATTTTGCTAGGTGTTGATAAATTCCGCACAGCCTTATCAGAGACACTTTCCGCGTTAATTTGAGTTTTGCTCAGAAGAGACCGTCTTGGAACGCAAAATATCATAAAAGCGGAAAATGTCCGCACAGACATATCTGGGAAGACTATTTACGCACATGCATAAAACCTCTTTTCACTGAGCACGGCCCATAGATGTGTCGTATGGATGTCTTCGTTAAATATCACCATCAATAATGGGAAACAATACAACATCAAAACCATCACGTTTGTCATAAAGACTAGTTTGCTTTTCGTTATTAATAAACATTTTTATAATATTCAACCAGCAGCAAGTTCTAATGGTCAGTCAGGTGCCAGTTCTAATTGTCAGTCTTTAACCCGTTCTAATGGTCAGTCAGTCGCCCGTTCTAAAGGTTAGACAGTCGCCAATTCTAATGGTAAGTCAGTCGCCCGTTCTTATGGTAAGTCAGTAGCCCGTTCTAATGGTCAGTCAGTCGCATTTTCTAATGGTCAGTCAGTTGCCCGTTCTAATGGTCTGTCAGTAGCCCGTTCTAATGGTCTGTCAGTAGCCCGTTCTAATGGTCTGTCAGTAGCCCGTTCTAATGGTCAGTCAGCTGCCCGTTCTAATATTCTGTTAGTAGCCCGTTCTAATGGTCAGTCAGTCGCCCGTTCTAATGGTAAGTCTGTAGCCCGTTCTAATGGTCAGTCAGTTGCCCGTTCTAATATTCTGTCAGTAGCCCGTTCTAATGGTTAGTCAGCAGCCCGTTCTAATGGTTAGTCAGCAGCCAGTTCTTATGGTCCAACAGCAGCCCGTTCTTATGGTCCAACAGCAGCCCGTTCGTATGGTCAGTCTCTAACCCGTTTTAATGCTCAGTCAGCAGCCCGTTCGTATGGTCAGTCTTTAACCCGTTCTAATAGTCAGTCAGTAGCCCGGTTTATAAATCAGTCAGTTGTGTTGAAAAAACCAATAAATGACAAAGATACAAATAAGACAAGCTCAGAAGCACGCGCGCGCACATACATACACTTGACAATCGTGACTGCTGTAATTAGCTGTCCACAATAGGGCTCAGCAACCATGGAGACCTATATATTTAAATATTCAATATTTCCTGGCTGCTGCAGGTACAGTAGCTGATTATAACAAATAAAATGCAACCTGTTCAAAAGTTTGAAAGTGAAAGTATGCCATGTTTAAATTAGGAATACGGTTAAACCTTAGTAATATGTATTCACAATTCAAGAAGGCCTGCAGATTCTGATGTTAGAACTAAACATAAGGGTTTGGGTTCAATTAGTTTTATTCACTCACATCAAATTAAAATAGTTGTTTATCAACTGATGAACGTTTTGATTAATTTTTTATTTTTTGGTAAAAACAATGCAACAATCATTATGATTTTTTTTTATATTCTAGTAACAACATTTTTAAAACAATGCTTCAATCATGTTATTGGTTCACCTTGGAACATTTATGTGCTACATGAAGTCAAAATAGAACGCCAGGGACTCTGTGAGCCACTTATGCAACAATAACGTGTAAGTTAAGTCTGAACATTTAAAATAGAGCCCCTCTCAATTGACACGGAACTACAATTACTATTTATACCCGTATTTACACATATAGGGGTTGATATTTTCCCGTGTGTTACCCTGATCGATCTTGTGTCTTGGATAGAACATGACTATGGAACAGAGCAGCCGTTTCGGTCCATTTTTAAGTAGCATCATAATGCATGGTCAACATATCAATAACCACAAACTGTATAATCATGTTTAAGTCAGCCACCGCTACATGAACTATTATTCCATATCCATCTAATCATTGTTGTTTCGAACATTTGACACAATAATTATTATTATTATTATAATTATTATTATTATATTTATTTATTATTTATTATTATTATTATTATTATTATTATTATACCGGATTTATATAACGCCCTTTTCATGCAAGAGTGCACGTTCAAATGCGCTTACAGTATTCACTGTCTCAAGTTTTCCTCAATGAGCGTGATTTAATGTAAATGTTCATGGTAATACGAACATTTTATTTTGAAATAAACATAGGGTTTGATCGTGTCAGACATAAGCCAAGTTGATAAGAAAATGAATATCTTTAACATTTACTTCCTAGGAACGGATCTACAAATCAAAATATTGATAATTTAATATATGCAATTAACGAGTCATTTGCAAATAACGAAATGACATGTTTAACAGGGCAGAACACGTTTTAGTATGTACAGAATAATTAAAATATGCATCTTTAAGGTTGTTTCAAACAAACATACTGTGTCTATATAATTCACTTTTGACTACCAAACATAGGAACCCACTACAAATGAAACGTGCTTAACCAATTCGTAAGCAACTAAACTAAATGAAGAACACGTAATCCCTTAATTTTCGGTAAGTTGCATAAATTCATTGCGCATAAAGTGTGCACCCAAATGTTATTAAGTACAGGCATGAAGAAAACCAGCTTGTTTCAGAAGTATTGAGTCTCAATTCAACTTAAGTCAGTTAACCCTTCTAATGTTCACTCAGTTGTCCAGTCAGTTGCCTTTTCTTATTGTCATCCAATAGGCCATTATAATGGTCAATCAGTCGCACGGTTAAATGGCCAGCCAGTAGCCCGGGCTAATGGTCAGTCTGTTACCCGCTCTAATGGTCAGGCAGTTGCCTGTTCTTATTATCAGTCAATATCCCGGGTCAAGTGGTCAGTCAGTTACCCAGTTATTGGTCAGTCGGTAGCCCGGTATAATGGTCATTATGTAATTCGCCGAAAAGAGCTGCAAGCAAATATAAAGATACACACATTTGATGCCAAGACGATAATTGTTTTTTTGTTTTAAATTCAGTGTTGAGACACGAATTATCATATAAGGGAAATATGCCATGTTGTTTTAAATTGTTTGTTTCAACACAAATAGTGTATTTATAAAACAACTGATCTTATCTGTCAAATGGAAATGGCGTCAGTATTAGATCGCATATACAATGTAGTAAATACAAAGGACTACTTCTCGAAAAAGAAGATTTCAAACTCGGTAAAACTATTTAAATACACCTTTAAAATAAAGACGAAGACGTTGGAAGAATGAAAGCCACCAAACATAAGAAATGCAAAATTCGATTTTATTTTAAAGAAATTGATCAGGTTTTGCGAGAATTTGTGAAAGAGATACCATTGAGTAATATGAACCAATGTGTTCAACAAGTTTAAACCAAAATTGTAATATCAAATCATATATCATGAATGTTAACTCCGTTATACACAGATTACAGTGAAATACTTTATTTAGAGTGTACATTTGTTTTTCAATGACAAGTATAACACAAATAGAAAAAAGCTTACAGGTAAAATGGTTTTACACATAAAAACTCCAAATTGAACACATGAACAACCTTTCGATAAAAACCTTATTGTAAAGAAATAAAACGTAAGCTTAAAATACAAAAATTAAAATATTGAAAACAAACAAAATAAAACATGAAACTATGTACCATAAAACTATTTACACATGCAAACTAAATAATAGAGACATCAAGCCCCGTGCTGATGTGATATACATTCAGCCACACCTCAATAATAAAGACATCAAGCCCCGTGCTGATGTGATATACATTCAACTACACCTCAATAATAGAGACATCAAGTCCCGTGCTGATGTGATATACAGTCAACCACACCTCAATAATAGAGTCATCAAGCCCCGTGCTGATGTGATATACATTCAACCACACCTCAATAATAGAGACATCAAGCCTCGTGCTGATGTGATATACATTCAACCACACCTCAATAATAGAGGCATCAAGCCCCGTGCTGATGTGATATACATTCAACCACACCTCAATAATAGAGACATCAAGCCCCGTGCTGATGTGATATACATTCAACCACACCACAATAATAGAGGCATCAAGCCCCGTGCTGATGTGATATACATTAAACCACACCTCATAATAGAGACATCAAGTCTCGTGCTGATGTGATATACATTCAACCACAATAATAGAGACATCAAGCCCCGTGCTGATGTGATATACATTCAACCACACCTCAACAATAGAAACATCAAGCCCCGTGCTGATGTGATATACATTCAACCACACCTCAATAATAGAGACATCAAGCCCCGTGCTGATGTGATATACATTCAACCACACCACAATGATAGAGGCATCAAGCCCCGTGCTGATGTGATATACATTCAACCACACTTCTATAATAGAGACATCAAGTCCCGTGCTGATGTTATATACATTCAACCACAATAATAGAGACATCAAGTCCCGTGCTGATGTGATATACATTCAACCACACCTCAATAATAGAGACATAAAGCCCCATGCTGATGTGATATACATTCAACCACACCTCAATAATAGAAACATCAAGCCCCGTGCTGATGTGATATACATTCAACCACACCTCAATAATAGAGACATCAAGCCCCGTGCTGATGTAATATACATTCAACCACACCTCAATAAAAGAAACATCAAGCCCCGTGCTGATGTGATATACATTCAACCACACCTCAATAATAGAGACATCAAGCCCCGTGCTGATGTGATATACATTCAAGCACAATAAAAGAGACATCAAGCCCCGTGCTGATGTGATATACATTCAACCACACCTCAATAATAGAGACATCAAGCCCCGTGCTGATGGGATATAAGCCCCGTGCTGATGTGATATGCAGTCAACCACACCTCAATAATAAAGTCATCAAGCCCCGTGCTGATGTGATATACAGTCAACCACACCTCAATAATAGAAACATCAATCCCTGTGCTGATGTGATATACAGTCAACCACACCACAATAATAGAGACATCAAGTCCCGTGCTGATGTGATATACATTCAACCACAGAGACATCAAGCCCCGTGCTGATGTGATATACATTCAACCACACCTCAATAATAGAGACATCAAGCCACGTGCTGATGTGATATACATTCAATAACCCCTCAATAATAGAGACATCAAGCCCTGCGCTGATGTGATATACATTCAACCACACCTCAATAATAGAGACATCAAGCCCCGTGATGATGTGATATCCATTCAACCACACCTCAATAATAGAGACATCAAGTCCTGTGCTGATGTGATATACATTCAACCACACCTCAATAATAGAGACATCAAGTCCCGTGCTGATGTGATATACAGTCAACCACACCACAATAATAGAGACATCAAGCCCCGTGCTGATGTGATAAACATTCAACCACAGAGACATCAAGCACCGTGCTGATGTGATATACATTCAACCACACCTCAATACTAGAGACATGAAGCCCCGTGCTGATGAGATATACAGTCAACCACACAACAATAATATAGACATCAAGCCCCGTGCTGATGTGATATGCATTCAACCACACCTCAATAATAGAGGCATCAAGCCCCGTGCTGATGTGATATACATTCAACCACACCTCAATAATAGAGACATCAAGCCCCGTGCTGATGTGATATACATTCAACCACACCACAATAATAGAGGCATCAAGCTCCGTGCTGATGTGATATACATTCAACCACACCTCATAATAGAGACATCAAGTCCAGTGCTGATGTGATATACATTCAACCACAATAATAGAGACATCAAGCCCCGTGCTGATGTGATATACATTCAACCACACCTCAATAATAGAAACATCAAGCCCCGTGCTGATGTGATATACATTAAACCACACCTCAATAATAGAGACATCAAGCCCCGTGCTGATGTGATATACATTCAACCACACCACAATTATAGAGGCATCAAGCCCCGTGCTGATGTGATATACATTCAACAACACCTCAATAATAGAGACATCAAGCCCCGTGCTGATGTGATATACATTCAACCACACCTCAATAATAGAGACATCAAGCCCCGTGCTGATGTGATATACATTCAACCACACCTCAATAATAGAAACATCAAGCCCCGTGCTGATGTGATATACATTCAACCACACCTCAATAATAGAGACATCAAGCCCCGTGCTGATGTGATATACATTAAACCACACCTCAATAATAGAAACATCAAGCCCCGTGCTGATGTGATATACATTCAACCACACCTCAATAATAGAGACATCAAGCCCCGTGCTGATGTGATATACATTCAACCACACCTCAATAAAAGAGACATCAAGCCCCGTGCTGATGGGATATAAGCCCCGTGCTGATGTGATATGCAGTATACCACACCTCAATAATAGAGTCATCAAGCCCCGTGCTGATGTTATATACAGTCAACCACACCTCAATAATAGAGACATCAATCCCTGTGCTGATGTGATATACAGTCAACCACACCTCAATAATAGAGACATCAAGTCCCGTGCTGATGTGATATACATTCAACCACAGAGACATCAAGCCCCGTGCTGATGTGATATACATTCAACCTACCTCAATAATAGAGACATCAAGCCCCGTGCTGATGTGATATACATTCAATAACCCCTCAATAATAGAGACATCAAGCCCCGTGCTGATGTGATATACATTCAACCACACCTCAATAATAGAGACATCAAGCCCCGTGATGATGTGATATACATTCAACCACACCTCAATAATAGAGACATCAAGTCCCGTGCTGATGTGATATACATTCAACCACACCTCAATAATAGAGACATCAAGTCCCGTGCTGATGTGATATACAGTCAACCACACCACAATAATAGAGACATCAAGCCCCGTGCTGATGTGATAAACATTCAACCACAGAGACATCAAGCACCGTGCTGATGTGATATACATTCAACCACACCTCAATACTAGAGACATGAAGCCCCGTGCTGATGAGATATACAGTCAACCACACAACAATAATATAGACATCAAGCCCCGTGCTGATGTGATATGCATTCAACCACACCTCAATAATAGAGGCATCAAGCCCCGTGCTGATGTGATATACATTCAACCACACCTCAATAATAGAGACATCAAGCCCCGTGCTGATGTGATATACATTCAACCACACCACAATAATAGAGGCATCAAGCTCCGTGCTGATGTGATATACATTCAACCACACCTCATAATAGAGACATCAAGTCCAGTGCTGATGTGATATACATTCAACCACAATAATAGAGACATCAAGCCCCGTGCTGATGTGATATACATTCAACCACACCTCAATAATAGAAACATCAAGCCCCGTGCTGATGTGATATACATTAAACCACACCTCAATAATAGAGACATCAAGCCCCGTGCTGATGTGATATACATTCAACCACACCACAATTATAGAGGCATCAAGCCCCGTGCTGATGTGATATACATTCAACAACACCTCAATAATAGAGACATCAAGCCCCGTGCTGATGTGATATACATTCAACCACACCTCAATAATAGAGACATCAAGCCCCGTGCTGATGTGATATACATTCAACCACACCTCAATAATAGAAACATCAAGCCCCGTGCTGATGTGATATACATTCAACCACACCTCAATAATAGAGACATCAAGCCCCGTGCTGATGTGATATACATTAAACCACACCTCAATAATAGAAACATCAAGCCCCGTGCTGATGTGATATACATTCAACCACACCTCAATAATAGAGACATCAAGCCCCGTGCTGATGTGATATACATTCAACCACACCTCAATAAAAGAGACATCAAGCCCCGTGCTGATGGGATATAAGCCCCGTGCTGATGTGATATGCAGTATACCACACCTCAATAATAGAGTCATCAAGCCCCGTGCTGATGTTATATACAGTCAACCACACCTCAATAATAGAGACATCAATCCCTGTGCTGATGTGATATACAGTCAACCACACCTCAATAATAGAGACATCAAGTCCCGTGCTGATGTGATATACATTCAACCACAGAGACATCAAGCCCCGTGCTGATGTGATATACATTCAACCTACCTCAATAATAGAGACATCAAGCCCCGTGCTGATGTGATATACATTCAATAACCCCTAATTAAATAGAGACATCAAGCCCCGTGCTGATGTGATATACATTCAACCACACCTCAATAATAGAGACATCAAGCCCCGTGATGATGTGATATCCATTCAACCACACCTCAATAATAGAGACATCAAGTCCCGTGCTGATGTGATATACATTCAACCACACCTCATAATAGAGACATCAAGTCCCGTGCTGATGTGATATACATTCAACCACACCTCATAATAGAGACATCAAGCCCCGTGCTGATGTGATATACATTCATCCGCACCTCAATAATAGAGACATCAAGTCCCGTGCTGATGTGATATACATTCAACCACACCTCAATAATAAAGACATCAAGCCCCGTGCTGATGTGATATACAGTCAACCACACCACAATAATAGAGACATCAAGCCCCGTGCTGATGTGATATACATTCAACCACAGAGACATCAAGTACCGTGCTTATGTGACATACATTCAACCACACCTCAATACTAGAGACATGAAGCCCCGTGCTGATGAGATATACATTCAACCACACCACAATAATAGAGACATCAAGCCCCGTGCTGATGTGATATACATTCAACCACACCTCAATAATAGAGACATCAAGCCCCGTGCTGATGTGATATACATTCAACCACAGAGATATCAAGTCCCGTGCTGATGTGATATACATTCAACCACACCTCAATAATAGAGACATCAAATCCCGTGCTGATGTGATATACATTCAACCACACCTCAATAATAGAGACATCAAGCCCCGTGCTGATGTGATATACATTCAACCACCCTTAAAACAATCGCGGCAAGAGCAAACAAGGCGCTATTCCGCTTGCATGCGGCTTTCATAGTACAATGCATATTTCTGCAAATAAACAAATTTAATTACCGAAGACAAAATTAGAATTTTTTATTAAATATGGGCTGCGCTCTGTGAAAATTGAGTTTAATGCATGTGCGTAAAGTTTCGTCCCATATTAGCTTCTGCAGTCTGCACAGGCTAATCGGGGACGACACTTTCCGCTTGTATGATATGTTTCGTTTCAAGAAAGGCTCTTCTTAGCAAAAATTAAGTTAAGGCGGATGGCGTCGTCCCTGATTAGCCTGTGCGGACTGGTACGACTCTTTACGCACATGCATTAAACCCCCTTTTCACAGAGCACGGCTCATATGTGTAGCCATTACACACGTATGTAAAATATGTAACTGAATCATAACCAAGTTCAAAGTACATAACATATGGACAATTCAAAATACTGGACACTATAATCAGCATAGACCAGTTAACTCATATGATGTGCCTGAGGTCGTTACAAGAAGAAGGAAACGAGATACGTAACGGTTGCACGTAAACCTTAACCAGATATGTTACGCACAAAAGGAACATAACTCTGCTGAACTGTCACAATTATTGCCCTTGGTCTGTGACCATATATCATGACCATGAACACACGTTTGAAGCTTAACTTTAATATCTTTATATGTGAAAGATACCCATGATATAAGGGGGAAAAATTCGGAACAATTCGATGTCTTCCCACTGTCATTGCCCTCACAACGAACACATGTTTGAAGTTTCAGACCGTTGTAGTTTCAGAGATACCTTAACGCAACTCAAAGCTTTATCTGAGAATTACGCCGAGGAACGCGTGAGAATAATAGCTCGATCTGTTAGACGCATGATAGAGCAAAACCATAACCTGATATACACACAAAAGAATACACAAGACTGTATTATATCAGTTTTCGCCTTCTTTAAATTAACAGCTTTTGTCATGTGTGATGTATGTACAATTGTACAAACTTTATAACAGCCGTTGATTTCAAAGACATTTTTAGTACTTTTAAATAATGTCCATGTAAAACACACAAAAAACATGAACTAATATAATAAAATACATGCAATTACATTCCTTTATATCAAAATAATCAGAGCCATATTGCATTTTACGTGGTCAACTGTTCCCGTTACCCACGAATTTGTTAAATAAGAAGTTCTTATTTTACAAATCGTACCTTAGGTAAAAAACACTGAACGTGTTGCTTTTTAAAATTTAGTTCATTGTATTCTCGTAGATTTGTTTCGGAATAGGCATGCTTCACGTCAGCCAAACAAAGTAAATAGTTCTTATTGAAATAGATTTAGTTATTTCAAACAAGTACAACAGGTAAACATATGATGGGATTTGGAGAACCATGACATGCTTCCTAGGATTACAAAATAAAGAGCAAGCCCTTATATCGATTGCGGTGCTTGGTAGTTGAAGGCATGACATGGAATTGCAACAATAATATGTGACAAAATTATAATTTGCAATTTATCATTATTATCATAAATAACTATAATACTATTTAAAAATTAGTTAGATATATATATATTTTTAAAAAAATGTAAAGAAGCAAACGCATGTCATAGTTATATAAAAAATCACACAATGAGGTAGCTAAAAGATATATATATATATATATATATATATATATATATATATATATATATATATATATATATATATATATAACATATAAGTATAATCTGCCTATGTAAAACTGACAACATTCGCGTTAAGGAAACAATACTGATTACCCTTGTCAAATAAAAACGCACTTTTTACCAAAACACACATTTAGCGCACTTAAAAGTGCGTTAATTGTGTGTTTTTTGTTAATATGTGCGTTTTCAGTGTTCAAAAGTGCATTTAAGTGCGCTTTTTGTGCGTTTTTTCTTTTCAAGTGCGTTATTTTAGTGAAAAAGTGCGTTTTTTGTGTGTTTTCTTCATCTGTAAGTGCGCTTTTGAGTGTAGATGTGAGCAAAATGTGTGTTTTTTATCTAAGAAGTGCGTCTTTTATATAGGAAGTGCGTTTTTTGTGTGTTTTCTTCATCTGTAAGTGCGCTTTTGAGTGTAGATGTGAGCAAAATGTGTGTTTTTTATCTAAAAAGTGTGCCTTTTATTTAGGAAGTGCGTCTTTTATCTAAGAAGTGTGTTTTAAGGTTTACAGATGTGGGTTTTTTCTCACAAAAGTGCGTTTTTCTATTTTGATGTGCGTCTTTTTTAAGCATAAGTTAGTCTTTTATTTCATAAGTGCGTTTTTATCATATGATCTGTTTTAAACGGATGTATCTCAAAAGACACATGTTTAACACACTTCTTAAAAAGTGCGTCTTAAACAACCGTTTAGCAAATGTTGTACAGAAATTGAACAAGAAACAAAATTGTTGCAGGCTCTAACAATTTATTTACATCAAATGAATAAACATAGACATATATCTCAGTAACCTGTAATAATATAAGGGGCAGTTTGAATAATTAGTGGTTGTCTATATTAACCTGTTTAATGTTTACATACTTTATCATGCAATTTCAATGCATACCCTATTGCTTACGTTTTAATCTCAAACATTTCTAAAAATTTCCACCTAAATCAGACTGTGTGTAACTAATTAAAAATATTGAAAGTGTCAAAAGTATTATGTGGGCTTGATCGTATCAATTATATTTCCTCAACATAAATAAGTATCTGAACTTTCTTATACTGATATTTATACCCTAATAAAATTAATGTCTACCACATTGACTATAAACATACATTTTAAAAGGCAACTAAAATAATATTTATACTATTAATATTATTTGCTAAAACCAGTCAGCATATTATATTTAAATATTTACAATTAAATATAATGTGTTAAGGGTGCTGTGTATTATTCAATAAATATTTTGGTGTTGAAATGACTGCCTTATCAGTATTTTTCAAATTATGCAATTTTTGGCTTAGACACAGCATGGAATCAGATAAGAGAATAGCCAGTCCCTATCAGTCCCTCATCTAAGCCTAGCTAAGGGGTGTTGATATACTTTTGATTTGTTCAGGCACCATCTATTTGAGAACCACAGATAGGAAGTTATTTTTTGAAAACAAGCAGCATCAGCAACTGACTTTAAGCTAGAATTAAGACTTATTATTCTAGTGTAAAATGTCTTGAACATACTTTCAGCATGAAGTATTGTGTGATGAAAAAAATGTGTATTTACTACAATGTGTAAATCAACAATAAGTTTGTTGCAAAGGAGATTAAAAGTGGGTGGTTAAAGACATATAAAGTGACATGGTCTAGTTCAACAACTTCCTGTATTTTTGGAATACTGAAGAACAGTCTGTTGTAACAGGTTCGTATTTTCAATTCTGCATCCCTTTTTTATTTAGTTTATTGAATTAATTATGATCATTATCATATTTATGTATTGTCACTGGGAAATGTAAATGGATGAGTAAATGTAATGCAATTTTAAAGAAAAACAACACCATTTGAATTATTATGGCTGTATTTTATGGTTATTGTCATCTTAAAGTTACTTATACCAATTTTTGGTCATTAATGAACAGATTTTACCCCCATATTAAATGAGAACTTTTAAATTTAAAGGTTAAACCCCATGGTGACCGTGAAATTTACATTGATCAGAAAATCCTTTGGAAAGAATGTGCATCATCGCATCGCCTGCCAAAAAAGGGAGCAAAAGAGAGACTACCTGATGTATGGACTTGAATACCAGGTTTTACCCTGCACAAGCTGGCCGACATGAGGAGAACAGGAGTGGGAAAACCGCGCCCTCTCCTTGACCAAGAAAAGCTGGATTTGTTTAGAGGTAAAACTATACAGGGTACTGGTTATTGCATTTTAAAGGTGTCACACTTCCGACCAGTCCACACAGCAAAATGAGACCACGTATCTTGGTACATTTTCGAACAGTATTTTCTATCAAACGTATTTATTTATGAAAAGCGTTAAGTCACATGTGATCAGGGGATTAAAATTTCAAAAATAAACAACCAAAAACAACAAGCAAACAAACTAGTTTTGATTTAAATTTATAATTTTTATAGCACCAAGATTACCATAACAGTAATATTCAACACTTACATTATAAAATATCTTTCAGGACCTGATCAAATGAGATCATGCACAAGACGCATCGCGCAAAGGCCATGACAGTATAAGAGTTGCAAAGAAGTTTGACCGGCTGGTGGCAGACTTGGAGAGAAAGATGAGAGCTGCACTCCGCCGCCTCAAAGAAATGCTGACAGGCCTTGATTGATATGCATCTTTCTTATGTATATAGCTGTTCGTGTGTATATACTGTACATGTTATTATAGTATGCTATTATTTTTTGTTTATTTATAATCAAATTATATTTATATTTATTTCATCAAATTGCCATTGATATTTAATTACTTATGTATGTTAAAAAATGTTGGTGTACATTAAAGTATAAAATTGAATTATCTTGTAATAATTAAAATACACAAATATATATGTTTATATAATTATTGGTTTTTATTGCATATCTGAATTAAAAAAAAAATTTAACAGCATATAATTGAATCAACTGTGAAGGCAAAAGATGCAACTTTAACGCACATGTGTGTTTTTTGTGAGTGCGTTTTTTGCTGCCATTCATGTGCGTAAATTGTACGTTTTGTGTGGGTTATAACTGTGCTTAATGTACGTCAAATGTGCGCTTTTTGTGAGTTAAATGTGCGCTTTTTTATTTAAAAAGCACACATTTAACGCACATAAAAGCGCACATTTAACACACATGTGCGCTTTTATGTGGGTTATAACTGCGCTTTTCATGAGTTAAATGTGCGCTTTTTAAATAAAAAAGCGCACATTTAACTCACAAAAAGCGCACATTTAACGCACTTAAAAGCGCACATTTTACACACATAAATGGCAGTCAAAAACGCACTTAAAAAAAGCGCACGTTTAACGCACATTTAACGCACATAAAAGCGCACATTTAACACACATGTGCGCTTTTATGTGGGTTATAACTGCGCTTTTTGTGAGTTAAATGAGCGCTTTTTAAATAAAAAAAGCGCACATTTAACTCACAAAAAGCGCACATTTAACGCACTTAAAAGCGCACATTTTACACACATAAATGGTAGTCAAAAACGCACTTATATAAAAAGCGCACGTTTAACGCACATTTAACGCACATAAAAGCGCACATTGAACACACTTATAAAAAACGCACGTTTAACGCACATAAAGCGCACATTTATCAACAAAAAGCGCACATTTTCTTGTTTTTTTGTTTTTGTTAAAAACTCACTTGGTAAGAAAAAGCGCACAAAAAACGCAGTGCCAATACCGCCACGTTTAACACACGCAAAACGGACTTAAAACGTACATTTCACACACTTTTTTGAGAAGGGTATCTCATCTGTTAAAATAATGAAATACAATCTACAAATTCATAGCGTGGTAAATTATTTTTAATGCAAAACAGAATTTTAATAGAGTAAGTGGTGCTAAATTTATACTGTTACGACAAAAGTTCTTAGCCTTAAAACTGTGTAAACATCTGTCGAAATGGTTTGTTAACTATTCATCAGTTTGGCATCTTTGAATAACAAAGACTTCGAGTCGGATCAGCTGACATTGGGGGATTGAAACTCCCGGTACAGTATATTTCTTGATATTTATCTATCAGTTTGGCAAGGATCAAGATACCCTTTGATACAGGTTGACCGTTTAAGTCAAAACTTTGATGATTGTATTTGAAGCTTTCGTTACAACTTATGAACTGAGTTTATTAATTGCACGCAAAATATTGTGAAGCAATTTTGAATGATATCATTAAGAAAAAAAAAGACTTACATCTTACATCTATATTATTCGACATAAAAACAGCTTAACAAATACCTTTGATACCTTTGATATACGGCAGTAAAAAGTGTTAAAATGCAATACAAAAATGAGCAATAATTGTAAAAGAACAATCTTAAAACAATCACATATCTAATTCAGCTTAAATATGTAACAGTCCTGTACATGTATAAACCAAATTATATGATTGAATTGAATATTTAAATCAATAATTTATACAGTAAATATAAAACAGGGCAATATAAAACGCACGTGGAACACATGCAAACGAATGCTGAAAATAACAACGAGTTATCTGGGGAAAAATATATATACAAGTTTAACGAACACAAAAATCTAGTACCACTAAAAATTAACAAGTACTCAGCTGTTTAGTGCTTAAATCACGCTTTAACCCATTTATGCAAAGTGGACCAAATACATGTAACAAATCAAGGCCAATTCTTAAGTTTCTTCGCCTAAATTACGGGTGTTTATGACTGGTGTCGTTCCTTGTAGTCCATGTATTTTAATAAGGTATCGATGTTTTACGGAGACTAATATGCTACTACGAAAGTGGAAATGTTTCCAGAAGGACACGATAACCCCTACTTTGTTTTTGTCTTCAAACTGCACTTTTATTTAAAAACACGAAGTTTTATTGTATAATTTGACTTTTCAGCTCCAAGTATGCTATTAACGTATGAGATATGGCGACGGGTGTTACACGCGAAACGTCGTGTTACGATGGCTGATATTTCTGCCAATGTGTTTTACAATACATCAATATGTGGCTCAGACTTTTGCACAGACGGACCCACAGACGGTCAGTGCGACCGCAAAATGCCGCCTTCTTCGAATGGAGGGTTAACGTGGCATAAAAACTTAAGCAAACGTAACTCATAAAATGTGCATTTTGTCAACTAAAATGCAGGGGCAAATACTAAGAAATTGGCACAGGAACCAACATGTGTTCTTAATATTGATTACCGAATTATGTTGGTTAAATTGCTAGCAATATATCAATAAAAGTAGTCAATAATGCTACAACTATTAAAATGTCATTTGAGCCGCGTCATGCGAAAATGGGTATTATTCCATATTCGGCTATCGCGCAGTGTGGTCAACAGCTACGCTGACCGCTATAAAGTCACGCAAGCTTTCGTGACTTCATCAGCGGCTAATGTAGTTCCTGACAAGACTGCGCGATTGCCAAATATTGCATAAGACCCATTTTCGCACAACGCGGATCTATTGTGCTCATTTCAGAGTTCCCACTTACCTGAAGATGCGTCTCTCAAATACAGCAATAAGGTGAATACTATCGAGCCTAAAACAAAATATTATTATATTCAGCGTGTATAATAACGATCATCTTAAATTTCAGTTAACCCATTTATGCCTAGTGGATTTTCCCATCCTTCTAAATTGGATCAATTTATTTCCACAATTAGGGATGTCTAGTATATTTATTTCTATATTTAGAATAATTCTTACAGAAATTCCTTTAAGCAAACCGCGCAGACCCTGATGAGAGGCCGCATTATGCGGCGTCTCATCTGGGTCTACGCTGTTTGCCAAGACTTTTTTTCTAGACGCTAGGCATACATGGGTTAAGCTGTTATTTGTTTTTTTTTTCGGGCAATGAACTTGAGGTCTAATTCATTAACACGAATTCAGTATAGTTCCTGGAAAATGGCCAACGTGCTATGTACAGATAATATCACATATGTTTTTTTATGAAAATAAGATTTTGCTGGTTAAGGTAATGGCGTGATATCAACTTCATCTTAGGCAAAGTATATTATCTAAAGGGACTTGTTGATAAAGTTTCGTATTTAAAAAAAATCAAATAATTAATTTTCATTGAAAATGTGTTGTCACATTAGAATAGTTCTTATTTAAATAATCACAATTGCAAGGGAACAATGTGTCTAACCTTGAGATCAAACCCGGGACGTCTAGAAACAAATGCTATTTATATTAATATCAATGAACCAGTAACACATTATTTTGCTAAATCATCATCATCATCACCATCATCACCACCATCATCATCACCATCATCATCATCACCATCATCATCATCACCACCACCACCATCATCATCATCACCAACACCACAACCACCACCACGACTACCACCATAATCATCATCATCATCCTCCTCATCATCATCATCATCATCATCATCATCATCATCATCAACAACAACAACTTCTAAAAAATAACATTATTTACTAGTTTCACGAATAAGAGACATCTGTACTGACTGGCTTTTGGGATTTTATATGAGATAGCTTTAAACTGAGTGGGTAGTGCATTATGTTGATGAGGAAAACCAAACAGATAATTTTAAAAGCATAATGTTAATGTAACTTAAATTATGTGGAGGTACTTACAAGTGGTGAACATAATGAAGAAGACCTCCAGCACAAAATATCCCATGTTATCTACAATGTAGCCTGTAATATAGGCGTTCACGGCCTGACACACTGAGTTTATTGTAAACGCACTGAAATAAAAGTAGAAAATTAAATTAATTCAAACGCATATTGTATGTATAACTATTATAAAGCATGCCTCGTTGTCAAAGGGCAGGCATTGTCAGTTCAGTTAAACAAACTGCCCCCCCCCCCCTTCCCCAAAAAACACAACCTTCCTAACTTGGAAGTTTCATCTTAAAAACCCGGTTAATAACAAACAAACGGCAATAACTCTAATAATATATAAGCCCGATTTGTGGAGCTTGTTATCTTCTCATTCCCTCAATAAAATAATATATACGGTACATACCTATCAAGTTGCATGTGCATATCTATATTAGTTTTATGCTGCAGTTAAACATTCAAATAATAAATATACACAGGGCAATAACTAAAAACGCAAAAGTTAAAGTTGCATTGTGCTGCACATGTCCTATGTAAGATCTACCAACCTATCAAGTTTCGATATAATACTATTTAAATTGTCAAGATAGACTCACTTTTAACAGAAATCATTAAATGGACCTTTTCACAGATGTTGGAATGTATTAAAATTTGTCATGAAATGCTTTAATTTGATTAATGTACATATTGGAACTGAATAGCTCCAGCATATACACAGAATAACATTTAAGAAAGAAAAAATTTATATTCAAGTGGGCTACAACCACTTGCCCTTTGAGTTAAAGTCTATCGCGCGAACAACTCGGCCATCTGTGCCCATAATGTGAGAGGCGTATTTTAAAATATACATATGCAATCCTCGTAATGTCACAAACTATAACAATTACAACAGACCTCTCCAAGTTATTCAATCGTACGCGTGTGTTAAGCTTTATAATTTTCAGGTTTCTAAATCATCAAAAGATGCATATACTCGATATTTTAGAGCATATAAAACTGATCCGTACTACGCAAAAAGTAATAAAGTACCTGGCAAAATATCCTAACTACAGCGAACGTTGGCAATTCTGAAACATTTTATTTTAAATTTTTTCCATTTATCATAACGTGGAAAGGTCTCTTTAACAAAGGCAATAACTCAAAAAGTTATTTTGCTATGCAAGCATGTATTATCTATTTGACCCAGTTGGAGAAGGCTAGTTTTTAACTCACTAGTTAAACTTTTAATGAAACTTAGAACAATTCTGGACGTTGCAGTTGTCAGAGATATTTTTGTGCAAATTAAGTCTATAACAACAATTAAAATATTAAAGGAATCCTTAGCGGCTAAAAGATAATTATTCTTGTTATTTTTAAAGTATGATCATAACAATGGAACATATACAATCTCATAATATTATCAGGGAAAGACAGATATACGGACACACATTGATTGTGATTCCGGTTTACACCCTCCCTTATCTCGTGATGTGAAGTATAAGTACTAACAAATGTGCATGTGTTGTACACATCAATAATATCAACACTTTCCTTTAGGGCATTGCTAAAAAATCCTAGTATTGTATCTGACGTTAAAAGGCTGTAAAAATGAATAAGTAAGCAAATATGTCTACTTTAAATATTTTGTGAATTGCAAATGGTTCATAATAAATCATATAGGCCATATAACATTCCGATATACGAACTAAGTGGAAAGGAACCCTACTAGCTTAGCTAACTTCCCATTCCTATAAACGTTAGTAGTTTGTGACTTATGTTGTAAAAACATTCTTGAATAATTATGTTGAAACCCCATTCGGATTATTTCATGGTTTTGACACATTTCCGGTATAACCTATTTATTATTGAGCCGCGTGATGCGAAAACGTAAATTCTAATCAGCCTGTGTCCAATTAGCCTGCTGAAAAAATACGCGATTGTTCAGACTAGTCTTAGGCCACTCTGGCAGCTAATGGCAATTAAACCCATTTTCGCATGACGCGGCCCCTGCGTACTTACATGCCAAACGCGGTTCCAAGATGTTTGGGCGCTATAACATACGTCACAAGCGGCTGCCAAGTGGTCACAACCAGTGAATAACCGAGTCCTAATAAAACCTGCAACAAGAGAGGATTCTCGTAAATATGGTATTCAATGCATATCCTGGTGGCAACTACGATAAGTGAACCGTTGGCTATACATATAATATGATTTCCGTTTTAAATTATCAAACCTTTCATCTGTATTTCTTTACGATTTTATAATTTTGTGTGGTTGTTTTTTCGTTAAAAAATGGTGTAATGTGTATACAAAAATGCACAGACGTGTTTGTTATTCTGAAATATGTTCGTCTTTCATTGACACGATTTTCAATGAAGTTGAAAGTCTTGGTTATTAATTTGTGGTATGGCTGGAGGGAAGGCGGGCGGAATGCCGGATGAGTTCCCGTCCCTAACGTTTGTTTCTTGAACAAATGTTCATGATTATACGGATATAACATGCTTGTATGGGGTCCCAGCTTGGGAAAGTATATGGCGTATTTTGGGTCAAGGTCAAGGTAAACTTAATAACAAGAGGGCAAATACTGGCCCTTGAGCGCTCACTTGAGAGTTCACGGACAACACTTGATCTCAAAGAAGGCACAACATTAGTCAGAGAACAACATGACAGACCTAAATGAACAAGAAATTTGCCCGTAGAGCACGGACGCCCCTACATTAACCTATTTAAGCCTAGTAGACTCTCACATTCTTCTAAAATGGATCAATTTATTTCCAAAATTAGGGATGTCTAGTATATTTATATCTATATTTAGAATATTTCTTACAGAAATTCCTTTAAGCAAACAGCGCAGACCCTGATGAGACGCCACATCATGCGGCGTCTCATTTGGGTCTACGCTGTTCGCCAAGGCATTTTTTCTAGACGCTAGGCATAAATGAGTTAAACGTTTGTCTTTAAACTCTGCTCATGTCAAACACAAGCTTTTAATGGCCATGATTGACTTAAAACCTCTAGGTGCGCTCTTGACCTTTGAGGTAATAGACAAGTGGTACACTCGACACTCAGTCTCCTCATAATGGTCATTTTAGATAGGTTGTGTTAGATTGAATGATGAATTAAAAAGCTACAGCGTGGATAAGCTGTTTTATAGCAACATTTGACTTTTGAACTCTAAGTGTGACCCTGAACTCTGAGGTAGGGAGACCGATTCTACACACGAAATCCCAGATGGTTGCCATTAGTGATCAATTATATTTAAAATTGGAGGTAAGGAGACACGTTTAACACGATCAACGTCGTGTAATGATGAATATTTTTTTGTTTTAAGTCATTTTAAAATCCATAATAATATGGCAATATTTTGGTTGAGGCAGAAATTTTCAAGATATTGTATGGGCACATTTTACTTTTGATATCTAAGTGTGACATAGATCGTTGAGGAAGGTATACTGTTTTTTCTCACGAAATGCGGCCTCTTCGTGGTTTTCATTTGCGGTTAAAATATCTTAAAATCTTAAAACATAACTACAAGGTTCAGTCCAATCAAGCTCCTTTAAGGCCAAATTTGATCTTGAACTCTTAAAAGTGACGATGATCTCGAACGCAGGGAGACGAGTTTTACAGGCAGCTTGTCGTCTTGAGATGGATTGCACTTGGGCCAAGTTATTTCATAATCCATCAAAATACTGCAAAGATATAGCTTCACGGATCATATTGATTCTCTAAGATGCAGAGACGGAAATGAGTGTATGCTGCCTTCTTCATAAGGGGGCATACACATGACGAAATTAAAATAACAATAACATACACACGTCACACACAAGTTAAGTGAACTATCATCAATAACATTGCAGTCAAAGGATGTAAATAAGTCAGTATTTTCAATATAAATAAGAGTTGTCCCACATTCTTATGTTACATGAGCTCACCTTATGACTAAAGAAGTAACAAGGTTTTTCTACGATTTGACCTGGTGACATAAAACGTACGCGACCCAGATTCATACTCGGTCTAATATTTCAAGATAAAGATGCCGACCAAATTTTAAGCCATAATAATTGCCAATAGATTGTTAACAATGTTTTTCTCATATTTAATATAGAGACCTTTTGTGATGCATATGGCCCAAATAGATTCAAACACGCATATAAACTGCGAAGATAAACATTCTGACCACGTATAATGGGTCATACATGTGACCTATGGTATGTTTTTGTCACATACTTGACCTCGTGACCTAGTATTCGACCCAGTTGAAAATCCGGCCAAGATATATTTCAAATGAACACTCCGACAACGTTTCATCAAGATTGAGTCATATATTTGGCCTGTATATTGGTAACAAGGTATTCCAAAGATTTAACCGTGTTACCTAGATTTGGGACTCACGGGACCCAGATTCTAACTTGACAAAGATAGTGTCATTCATAACCAGTCTGACTAAGTTACATCTATATTGGATACAAATGTGGCCTCTTGAGTGGTAACAAGCTTATAGTTAACAACGCACCACATACACCGCACACCAGACACCGCACGTCGACGGACGCCGGGCATGTTTTCTGCTTTAAAAGTCGATTTGGGAGAGAGATATTGTCCTGAAATTGTGTAAGTAGGTAGCTATTATGTATCCCTAGTTTGGGATTCCATTTAAGCAAGAAATAGTCAAGGGCAAGGTAAATATTACCAAAACAAATATGTGTACCTTTCATTTATTTTTTAGAGGAATTGTTCTAAAATGTTTTGTGTTTGTAACTTACGAGCAGACCTAGCTTTGGTTTGCCGTGTTGCCAGTTGATTTTACCTAAAGGTCACTGTAACTCAAAAAGGAACAATTATATCCGCCCAATAACTTCAACACGGATGGAGGTATACCGTTTAAATATCACCTATTTTGGGATTGAAGAATTATTGAAATTGAACTCATTTCTCAAACATTGAAAACGTGGTTTCGTGACATTGTCATATTCCTTGTTATTAATAATTGTTAAATACGAACGTGTTTAAAATATATTTTTACAACAAAAAACTTAAACAACGATTTAATTCATCATCGTAGTTCTGTGGTTCATGCAATGTTTTATATCGTTTAAATCTTAGTGATTGCATTAATCACCTGATACTGTTTTCCAAGTTTTATTATTTCTATAGTTTACTTACCGTGCATGCATATGGTTCTACAACTGTGAATGTCAGTAAAAGGTGACTGGCTAAAGAGAGAAACAGTCCGGCCAACATCCAGATAAGATTTCGGCCCACTTTGTCTATTGCAGCTCCAAAAAGCGGTATCGTCACTGCCCCGACGAGGAAAACCATGCTGAAAACATGAAACGAAAATAGCACAGACGCTCAGTTTTCCGGGTTTGTAAAGTACATACTAGTCGGACTGGTATGCCTGCTTGGTTTATAAACAATTATACACAATGTATTATACTATTATAAGCATTAATGATTGGACAATATAGTGGATCGTGAAATGTCGTAGTTGACAGCACAACTGCGTAAACAATCACCAAAACACATGTATATGAAAATAACATGTGTAATCCCATATAACTGATCTACCCGCGATTTAACTAAATGGAATGACTCTGGAAAGTTATGCGGATCCGTGACAAACCCCCTACACCGAAACCATTTCACTATACCCCCTACACAAACCCCCCTGTACTACACCAACTGCACTAGACCTCCCTGCGCTAGACCCACTAAACACCCTTCATTTGACCTCCTACACTAGACCCCTGCATATTACAAAATAATGATTTAAATTACATAGCAAATTACCCATCAAATTGAATAATGTTGAATAATGTCTCTACCACAAGAGTACATGAACATTAACGATTCGAAATTAAAATAAAAAGATATAAATCATTATAACCATGATGTTTTTACTTTTATAATTCACTGTATTTTTTAAAATTAAAATTATACATCCATAAGTTAAAAATTCAGACAGTGCCCATTACCTTTGCTCTTTTTTAGTTGGTGTTGTATATTTTGTTACATAAAGCAGTGCATTTTATGCGTGCAAACATTTGAAAGTAGGTAGTAAGAATTGTTATATGGAACAACTGGAAACCAGGTTTGGCCGCTAATTCACTTGATTTACATATCAACATGACCTTAATACATGAAGTAATGTTTTGTAACTCAAATAAAAGTAGCATCAAATATGTGTATCATATGTGAATATTCATTACACATAAAGGCATAGAGTAGTAAAACGTACCAATACATAATAAGAGTTCCGAATCAAGTAAACACTGTTGCTTTTTAATTAAGAAGTTGCAAATCACAAAATGACACGTGAACATGTACCTTTCGTGTTCGTGTTCCGGTGTCATATCCTTTGTTTTAACTTGATAACATATATTTTCTACATGGTTTCAAAATAATTCATACAAGAAATTATGCATTTTGTGTCGCACTAAGTGACTAAAAATACAAGCAATGGTATACTAGTAAAGAATCTAAAGTGGATTGTTTTTGTCGGGAGAGAACTATAGTATTATAAAGCGTCGTACCTATTGATTGCGTTCGCTTCATCCAGGGATCGGTCGTATTTCTTAACAAAGTACAGCCTGAAAACATAACATCGACGAAATCAATCACACGTCGTAATGAATGTGGAATTTTTGAAGCTCCAGAAATAATATCAGGATATAAATCATTGTTTACTTGTATCATTTTTAAGGGACGACACTTTCCGCTGAGACTGGATATTTGTTTAAAAGAGACGTACTTTAAACGAATAATTCCATGAAGCAGAAAGTTTTTCTGCAATAATGATAGCCGTAGCCTGTTGTCAGTATACATAGTTCTGAAGACATTCCTGTAAATTCTCCGCACTAATGTTTTGAAGACATTCCTGCAAGTTCTCCGCACTAATGATATAATTACAACGCATCGATATTAATTACCGTGGGTTATTTGACAATAGACTATGATATACAAATATTATTTCATAAATAACAATTACTGACATAGGTCGCTTGATTATTTCTAAATGTTTAATAGCCAAGGTAATATCGGGAAGACTATATGCTGACAAAATGATCTAACTTCCTTACTCTCCCTGGGCAACGAAAGGAAACAACTGCATGTAGTAGAGAGATACACTGATACCAATGAGCCAGAACGAGGCTGGAAAGCGTCTCACGTCTGAACACGTGGTCATTGATTGGTGCTCCTCCGTCTCTGAAACACGAGATCAATAAACAATCATTCAAATCACTGAATGAATGTTGCAGCTTTCATGTTGACTGCATTTCGCAAAAAAATAATATATAACAGACATTGACCCTCCGCATCCAATATGCAATCCCATCCTATATATGGATATACTGCATGTATGTGCGTTGTTTCACGTTTTGGTAAATTGACAAAATTGAAAAAAGTTGTTTCAGATTCGCAAATTTTCGTTTTAGTTATGCTATTTGTGAGGAAACAGTAATACTGAACATTTTCCATGCATTAAAATAGCCATTAAAGGCAGCTTTTGACGATTTAAAAACCTGAAAATGATAAAGCTTTGCAACGCGAAACGATTGGATAATTTGGAGAGTTCTTTTGCTGTCGTTATGTTTTGTTAAACTACTAGGATTGCTTATATTAAGTATAAAAAAACATCTCAAATTGTATGAGAAAGGATGGCCGAGAGATCTTAGAATTTTTATTCCAGGACTCCAGGGGTCAGTGGTTCGAGCCCTGCTGACGGTTACTTTTTTTTTCTTCTTGATTGTTTTTACTGGAGCTTTTTAGATCCAATGTTTACATTTATTAATATAAAGCATTTAATGACAAACTTCAAAACATGCCAAAATCTGTGAAAAAGGCCCCTTTAATTTGTTATTGCGTTATTTAGCACAAAACATTCATTGATATTTAGTATTTCAGTGACCTTAATCCCCATCTGCAATCTCAGTCTAAGTTTTGATGGGAAACATCTATGTAAATAGTTGCATAACTATATACTCACTTTATTTTTGCGTGTCTGTGTTTCATGTTTTTTTTAGATTACAAGCAATAGTGATAATAACATTTACCTCATGCATACTACATGCGACCCCGCAAGGACTGTTTATTAGGTATTCATGTAAATTAAGTCGCATTTCAAAAGCGTAATTTGTTATCGAGTTATTGAGAATTTAAAAAAGATAAAAATCGCTTTACACGTTGATTCGTATTAAAGCCTAAAAGTTGAACTATAATCAGAATGACGGAACCAAAAAAATACGTCCTCGGTAAAATTAGAAAAATCGCTGATTCGTATATTAGTATTATGTATATTAGATATATATTTACAATAAGAGATTATATGTACAGTTCAATACCATGTCTTGTATATACCTATTTTGGAGATACATACAAACTAAACAGCGACATTCTCATATACATGTACCTTTTTTGTTGTCATTTTCATCGTTGCTGTTATTCTTGTTGAACCCTAGTTTGTCTGCTCGTTTGTCCATGATCGCAACTAGCACAGAACATAACGTAGACAACACTGCTATACAACTGCCTGAAAATACAGTAATACACAAATTGGTATATAAACAAGATAATTCGTTAAATTGATATTCCCCGCCAAATAAATTTCTTTATGGGTGAGTGCAGATTGCAGAACTAAAAGAAAAGTTTTAAGCGAAAGGTTGAGCCTTTTTAATTATGTTTTTATCTAATTTGTTCATGTGATGTGTGTGCAGCATACAATATAATGCATTTTTTTCATGAAACAATAACTCGAGAGGTGAAAAAAGTCTTATATATCAATCGTTTGTACTTTCCGAGTAAAAGCCCGTAAAAATAATTACTTACAAAAACATGACAAGGGCAAGAAATATAAACTATGAACGAAGGGGATTGTGGTTCTTGAGCTTTCAATATTTATATTAAGGTGATATTTAAAGACTCGCCTTTTGAAAATTTCATCTTAATATAAACTAAACGTACAGACCGTTGCAGATTAAACAGACGTCCGTCTTTAGATTCTAGGTAAAACCATAAATAAGTACTTAACGTTACCCATTCATATTGAGCGCAGGACTCGTATTATTTTTAAACATAAGTCACATATATTCACTTAGTAAATTTTTCTTCATTGTCTCCATGATGATGCCTTGCATGCGATTATGGTTTACCACCTAATTTAATTGGTAACAACGAAATAATAAAAATAAATCTGGTACTTTAAGGGATTTCACCTATTGTTCCAATTAATTGTCAATGCCGGGGTTATTAAATTCCATGGCAACACGGTGGTGGTCTGTATATAAAACAGATTTCGTAATCAGTTTAAACATCTTTATTTTAGCACGATTGCATAGAAAGCCTTAGGATTTTTTGAAACGCTCTCGAATCCGTTTTCTGTGCCTAGGAACCAGTACTTTGTGTCTATGCAGAAGATTTAAAGAACGATCCCACAGTGGGGATCGAACCGTGACCTCCCGGTCGCTAGGCGAACACCATATCCAGTACGCCACGGCGAGATAAATTTTGTAATTGAGTGGAGGTCTCCCAGGTTGCTGACGATGAGATCTAATGTGTCTCCTTGTTAGGACGATATACTTTATAATCAAGCTAATGTTTGTTTTGAAATGAAATATGTGTACTTTTTATCTATTTAATAACCATATGATCCGCATATGTTGAACACAAATCTTTATTTCATATGCATTAATTATAAAAGCTTGTATATGTCATTTCCGCAACACATGTTTAGACATGTTTCAGCAATTGTATATGCCATATGCTTCAAAGCTAATGACTGACATCTCTTTACTAAAATACTTCACGACCTAAGCACTGCATATTTGAGAAAAAAAGTATTCTTTAATATCAAACAGACATGTATGCCGCTCCTGAGACATTTAATTAAATTACATTTCTTTGATCATCTTTAGCTTTGAGCGCGAATAATTATTACAACCAACAACATTATTATTGTAAATTATTGTATTAGGGCAAACAAGAAAATATCGTCTGTTTTCACTAACACAACCCAACAATTCAGGAAAGGAAGGCCGTCTGAACTTTGATTTCGATTACCTTTTTACGATCCCTCACTTTAATAAGAATACGAAATAACATGCCGAATTCATCCAATTATGTATTTAATATTATTTTTTCGAAATTGTTTGTTAATCTTATATTAATTAAAGTATATTATTGGAGGTAGCAACATATTGAAATATTAACAGTTCACTTTTGTAAGTATGATCGAAATAAGCAAAACTGATTAAAAATACATAAAATAATAAGTCTAGGGCCGGCATAAAAATTTTGAGTCGGTCGGGCACGTGGCAACAAAAACTTTTCTAGCCTTATATGTCTGACTGTTTCAGTTGATCTAACATATACATTTCCATATTTTCACCTAATTTCCTGTTATTGTTTAGTCTTGTTACACATTTTGACACATCAGAAGAAAGTACCCACCTGATAACAAGGTAAATCCTAGAGCTTCCCATGGCACAGTGCACTTCAACAGTTGCTGATATATGGGGTCTATCATATTGAGGGTCATAACGCTACTCTGAAACAGCAGCGCCATGAAATATTGATTGCCCGAGTTGACACATTCGATCAAAGTAAGTGTAGAACGACGAAGAATGATTACACAAATAATTAAAAAAATCAAAATAAATATCAACGGATTTGTTTAAACAAAGTAACGTTTTATAAATTAAAGGCATGTACATGTAACCGCAATGAATGCGAACATTAACGTTCATTGTAACGTTGGGGCACGCACATACATGTACATGTTTTTAGAACGCATCAGCTGATAATGCAAATAAAATGGATGACATTTTCAAATGACTGTGCATTCTTTTGATATTGGTTTATGTATAAGAGTACGTCAGCATTAATGATGGAGCATATCTTATCATTAGGCTTTACTTCAGAATAGTTGGGATAAAGCTGTCATGCATAAATGAATGACGTCACGCTGTTATTTGAATGACGTCGTTAGATTTTGTCTTCTTTTTTTTTATAGCAAACTATGCCATTTCTTCAGCTTGTTTTTTTCAGTACATGGTTCTTAAAAAATGATGTGATAAATAGAATACCGAGTGTATGTCCTATGTATACAGATTAGTTTATTTGCTTGCCACGAAAATATCATCCCGTCGCCAGGGCTCGTTGCTCAAGTTTTCCACGCCAAGCTCAGTAAACGTATCTTTCTTCAAAAATAACACTGTATTATCAATAGCTATATTCAACATATAAAATTATCGGCAAGGTCAAATCTTACCGCTCGGGCAAAGCTGATTTTCAAACCCAGCACCATGTTCAATTCCTTCATGTGGAACCACTTAACGACCAAGTTGTCACAAGCGATCACCAAAGTACTTGATACGAGTCTGGAAATAATGTACATTAACAATGTGTTTCTGTGAGGTTAACATGAGTTAAAATGAGCATATATATACATAAATTTGCAAAATACAAAGCGACCATGAATATATTTTTTTAAGTTGAACGCCCCTATTACAACGAGTCGGCTACGGGTGTTACGATTAACCCATTAATGCCTAGTGGACTCTCCCATCCTTCTAAATTGGATAAATTTATTTTCAAAATTAGGGTTTCTAGTATACTTATTTCTATATTTAGAATAGTTCTTACAGAAATTCCTTTAAGCAAACAGCGCAGACCCTGATGAGACGCCGCACCATGCGGCGTCTCATCTGGGTCTTCGCTGTTTGCCAATGCCTTTTTTCTAGACGCTAGGCATAAGTTGGTTAAGTACGATAGATCTACTAACGGGTTAACAAATGAGTAGGACTTATTGGTGTTACAAATAAGTAGAATCCTAAGGGTTTCACAGAGTCTTCGACTTAAAGCCATTGACATTAAACCGAGTACATTTTTGCTCGGTCCACCAAACATATTGTAAATTGGGTAAATAGTATATTGGGCCGATAGTTCATCAATTTTTTAGGTCACTATAACGATCAAAGTATAAAATGGTATTATGCTGAGCCAAATCACGTTATGGTTACTGTTATTTGTTTTCAAATGCATGATGATTATTAACACGAATTAAGGACAGACGTTTGTTAAATCATTACTGCATGAAGGCGCTTGTTACGGAAATTACGGAATAGCGTGCGTACAATGCATATAAATTTGAACTGCATAACACTTAGACACGGAGTAAGATATAATAGCTATAATCTTAAATCTCGTCACGCATTTCCAAACAAATCTTCATAAATAAAGGACTTAAAGAAACGCAATCACGAATTATGTATTGCTGCTGTTGTGTTTGTTAACAAAACAAATTGTACGACATTAAATTTTTAGGTTAAACAGTTAACATATTGAAAATGCGTTTCATATCTCATAATGATAATTTCCATCATGACGATATGTAAGGGTTAAGCAAACGTACATATTATTATTAGTACTTGTTCCGCGCGATTTAATTTCTACAACTTCGGTACTCACCCGAGGAATATGCGAGCACCAAACATCGTCCCATAGTTTCGGAGAAGAGCCCCTACGGCAAATATCGTCTGAAATTTAAAGGCATGTGTTTGTGTTATTTTTCAAGTTTTAAAGGGATCTTTTCACGCTTTGGTAAATTGACAAAATTGAAAAAAGTTGTTTCAGATTCGTAAGTTTTCGTTTTAGTTATGATATTTGTGAGGAAACAGTAATACTGAACATTAACCATGCTCTAATATAGCCATTATATGCATCTTTTGACGATTTTAAAACCTAAAAATTATAAAGCGTTGCAACGCGAAACGATTGAATAATTTGGAGAGTTCTGTTTTTGTCGTTAAATTTTGTGAAACTACGAAGATTACTTATATAACGTATAAAATACGTCAAGAATGTGTACTCGGCGGAATAGCTCAGTAGGCTAAAGCGTTTTTACTTCAGGACTCTGGCAGGACTCCAGGGGTCACTGGTTCGAAACCTGCTCCGGGCAATGTTCTTTTCCTTTTTTTATTTTTTTTCTTGATTTTTTACTGGAGCTTTTACGATCCAATGTTTACATTTATCAATATAAAGCATTTAATGAATAAGTTAAAAAAATGCCAAAATCTGTGAAAAGGCCCCTTTAAACTCTTTTTACATCCCAAATATCTAGTTCTGTGGGAGCTAATGAAACGAGTCGAGAACGCGACTGGCGATTAGGAAGTTAAGATTGCCTGTCTCTAATAAAATCATTATTGGCCGTGCTCTATGAAAAGGGGGTTTAATGCATGTGCGTATAGAGTCGTCCCAAACACTAATCAGGGACGACACTTTCCGCCTAAACTGGATTTTTGCTCAGAAGAGAAGAGACTTTGTGTAAACGAAAAATACCATAAAAGCGGTAAGTGTCGTCCCTGATTAGCATGTGCGGACTGCACATGCTAATCTGGGACGACATTTTTCGTACACGCATTAAACCCTCTTTTTACAGAGCACGTCTCAAATCCTACAAAAAGCCGCAACTAAATTGACGACCTTTCATTAGGTACAAATCCCTGTACGTATGAATTAATGCATTTGTATGATGTGCAAAATAAAACATAGCTTATAATTGCCATTTAAAGATAAACAAGCAATAAGACTTTGATGTGTATACAAAGTTTATATTAAGACTAAGACACAAACTGTATTGCGCAGAAGTACGATGCGCATACCAGATGACGTTGCTATTAATATTCTACGAGGTATTCTAATGAATAATATGCAATTGATTCATACAATAACATGTACATCTCATACCCAGGATTAGTCGTAATCAAGTGCCTTAATATTAATGTACCAAAGATATGTAAAAAGTAAATGCATAACTTTCAAATATTGAACACGATTGGGAAAGAGGTATTATTATTATTATTATTATTATTTTAATTACTATAATTATCATTATAATTATCATTATTAGTAGTAGTACTTCAAAAATATTTGTATTATTTTGTATTATTATTATTATTATCATCGTCATCTTCATCATCATCATCATCATCATCATCATCATCATCATCATCATCATCATCATCATCATCATCATCATCATCATCATCATCATCATATACCATCATCATCATCATCATCATCATCATCATCATCATCATCATCATCATCATCATCATCATCATCATCGTCATCATCATCATCATCATCATCATCATCATCATCATCATCATCATCATCATCATCATCATCATTATTAATATTATATTTTTTTATTTCATTTTTATGTTTGTATAATCATCAACAACCCACTTGCGCGATTGTTATCAATCCGGCGGAGGTAACCAGACTGATGGGGTTGCCAATCCGGTCCACCATAAAGCCTCCCGCGAGACTTGAGATGATTTCCGCCCACTGGACTGTGGAGTAAAAGCCCATGTACTGCGTCTCGGAGATGTCAATGTCCTTAACCACGTGCTTCTGAAGAGCCGACGGACTTTCACTGGTGATGTATTCACCTGGAATTGTTATGGACTTTTATTCATGGGTGCAGTTCATATTTATTAAGGGTGCCGTGTTTTGTTTGTGGTATCCGGACATTCGTTCGGACGGACAATTGTTCCTACGCTTATTTGAAGAAATAATGAAGGAGAGCGTGTCCGGATTGTCAAAATAACGTAACATCGATTACCCCGGGGTGTCAAAATAACGTAGGAACGAACCAACTTCCGCCTTGTCAAAATTAGCGTATTAACGATAAGCCGCGGGAACGAATGTTCGGGATTCTGTTTTGTGTTTTTCTTTCATTTACGCTTACAACATGTTTATCTGGGGGCATAGATCTTTTTTAAACAAGTGTATGGTCTACGGCAATAATGGAACATATCCGATACGTCCGCATGTGATTATATTCAGAGGGCTAAGACGACCCAAAAAGCACTATAAGCGAGTACTATCGAAAATGAAATAATACCACTGTGCTAGGTCCGATAATTACAATACCTGAACGTGTCTTGAGCACATTTCTGAATCTGCAGAAGGGGTTAGACGTTTTTCTGTTTAAATAAGTCGCGCTCTGAGAAAACTGGGCATAATGCATGTGCGGAAAGTGTCGTCCCAGATTAGCATGTGCATTCCGCACAGGCTAATCAGGGACGACACTTTCCGCCTAGACTAGATTTTCGCTAAGAAGAAACTTTCTTTAAACAGAAAATATCATAACAGCGGAAAGTGTAGTCCATGATTAGCCTGTGCGGACTACACAGGCTAATCTGGGACGACACTTTACGCACATGCATTATGTCCAGTTTTCTCAGAACGCGACTCAAATTATGGGTTGTATGGGATTCATATTGAAAGAACCTGGGTAAGCCTTCAACTTATTATCATAGTATGGGATTTATATTAGCAGGACATGGGTAAATCATAAACTTTATATTGCCATGGACAAACTGTGCAAGGGTGGTGAAGATTTTATGAAAATAGTCTCCATCTTGTATAATTTCCTTTTCAACATTTTAATAAAAGGGAAATAACTCTGATGGTTCTAGTTCAAATCTTGCTAGCGTAGGGCTGGTGAATACTACATAAAAGATTGCTATCTTTAATAATGATAGTCTTTCCTTTTTCTTATAAATAAACGGAAAAAAAATATAATCTCATGTTAAAAATGCGCATGCAAAAATATCAGTAGCTCTAGTAACACTGACCTCATGGTCCGAAAATAATCCCAATCAAGATTTGATGGTTATAATCAAATGTATAGGTTTGGATAAAATTTAATATAGAAAAGGAAAGTCTCTATCGCGATAACGGCCCTAAAGTGAAGACGAGCACGCACCACGGGCGACGCCTGAAAGTTTATACCCTAAACCAATGGCTAACGAGCACTTCACTCCCAGGTTAGCTTACTGCAATACACAATTATATATAACTTGAATCGTTATATACAGAGTGTAGCATTTCACAAATAAAATACACATTAAACGTAAATCTTGCAATACACTTACTTCACGGGGAAAACATTTCTCAATTGATTGTGGCAATGTACAAAACACACAAACGAGTATTGGTTTCATACTTACATAAACCTGCAATACACAAGAACACAAGTAGACCATATCTGTAAAGCCGTGTATTTGGTGAACACGTCAAAACGTCTGTATTCTCCACGATTTCGTCATCATCAGGCCTTTCTTCTATCGCATTAATCGATGGTTCCAAACTGGAAACGGCAACTTGGGAATCGCAACCCCAAACTCCGGATACGCCTGAACATATACCGCCGTATGTAATGTAATGTTTGTAACCAACGTCACTGTCTTTGTCGGGACCGCACAACAGCGGACTTGATTCGTTTGATGAGATATTACTTGATATTGAGTTGTGTCTATTTCTGTTCGTTATTAGTTTTTCTTTCACTTGATGGTATTCACTTGCAAGCTCACTAGTATATCTATCATGGGGTGGCCCGGTTGCTCCTACAGACGACTTCGATAACAAGGGCTTCCGTTCTGTCGCAGCATCTCCCATTTCTTTGTAAGCACACTGTAAATTCAATATAACGTGCTCCATTATAACGCAGAATCTAATATAACCCGGGTGGGTATTTGCTCCCTTATCCCCCAAGTGTCAATTTCTTTTTTAAATGTTTTTATAAAATTCAAGTTATGCGAGGCCCCTCGCATTGTTTGAATTATTACTCTATTATACTAGATTAATGGTTAATCCATTCTGAGACATTTTACAAAACAAGTGCGATAACGTATTGTTTGATGCAAATAAAGGTGTGAAAAATACCGTGTGTTTATAATTGTTTTACATGATAATGCTGTAACTATTTAAGTGCTATCGTTCTGTTGAATAACTAACAGCTTTGACGCTGTTAACAAGTTTTCCTAAGGTGTTTCATTTCATGGTTATTCATTGACGATATTTATTTAAAAACCGTCTGCTTAACTGCATCTGAAAACGTAGCAAAGAGAAATTATAATAGTAATTTAGACTATTAAGATAATCATATATGAAATTGCAGGTTTATTGTTAACCAAAATTTACTTTACTATCGCCCATTTCCAGAAAATAATGTGGACATGTTGCATTTAATATAAATTTAAAATCACTTGCCCATGGCTGTTAAAATTGAATCTGAACTGCTCACGATGCGCGCTGATAACGTTACCTGGTTTGCACATATTCAATTGGAAAACCCCCGTCACATAATTCACTGTACGCTTTCCACTTCAAAAAAGGCGTACGTTTGCATGTATGAAAATCCAAAACACATTTATCCAAAAATTTGCCCAGATTTATTTTTGAAAGCAAAGTCGTGATTATATGGGATAATCGGATAAATATTGGACACCGTTATTTGCGTTATTTTGGATTTAGAGCTTCTATGAAAATTATAAGTATTAGTATGTTACAGCTATATATCGATGATTATTTCATACTATCCTATCGAACAATATTCCCTGTTTATTCGATGTTAATTTATTCCCATTTTACACGTAAGCGGGCCAAAAACTGTGTTATCGGGCAGTGACCTGGTATAAATGAAAGTGGGTGGAGTTAATTTAAGTATTATTCGGTGATATAATAACTGTTCAAGACTAATTAATATCGTGTTCGCGTCTTCAACGTAATAGTCTCTAGTGGCATACTAAAATATTTTGTGGACAATAAACGAATATGTCTCCTGTGGAAGTCTTGTCAGAAATGGTTCATCGGTCTATCTGAATAAGTCTTATTCGAAAAAGTAGGTCAACACCAAGGTCAAAATGAGGTCAGTTGATATGAGAGAGTTTTGAGTATTAAATGGAAGAATCAAAGGTTTTCAGTTATTAGTATAGATGTTATATGAATAGTCAATTTCTTTAAATAAAAATGACCTACTTAATAAGTAAAAGTACAAAAGTAGGTCAATATCAAGATTAAAATGAGGTCAGGTGATGTGAGTGTGTTGAGGGTGCTTACAGATAAAAAATAATGAAAGCATATCAGATGTGTAGCAATTATACTTTATTTAAGCCGACACGTGTCATTGTGAGCTAACAAAGAGCTCAGCTTCGACCCTCTTTATTAGACTTTGTTTTAAAGAAGGTCAATTTCAAGGTCAAAATGACGTCAGATGATGTGGATCTGTTGATAGAGTTCAAAGACATCATCCATGAACATCCCAATACTTTTAACCCATTTATGCCAAGTGGTCTCTCCCATCCTTCTAAATTGGTTCAATTTATTTCCAAAATTAGGGATGTCTAGTATATTTATTTCTATATTTAAAATATTTCTTACAGAAATTCCTTTAAGCAAACAGCGTAGACCCTGATGAGACGCCGCATCCAGTGTGTTCTTCACAAATAGGGGAATGGTGACCGGGCCCGTCCAAAGGGGAAAAACGCGTCGTTTTTTTGGAAAAGGGGAAAATAAAAAATTCACTCTTTTATATATTATGATATTTATTAAATGAATACACATGAAAATAAATTTGAGATATATTTATCATAAGAGAGTTCTTTCTAAAAAAAAAATTCTACAACATTGGGGAAAAATATATACTCTTTTTTTAGAGGAATGGGGCAGAATATCGGCCCCGAAATTGCCATAAAAAACACTGGCATCATGCGGCGTCTCATCTGGGTCTACACTGTTTGCCAAGGCCTTTTTTCTAGACGCTAGGCATAAATGGGTTATGCAAGCGAAAAGGATGTTTAATGAAACGTGTAATTTTGGCTCAACCAAAATATTTTTGACCTTCTGAATGAGTGTAAGTGCAATAGTAGACCAATGTGAAGGGCACGATAAAATAGGGTGATATAAGTGAATTTTAAGTGTTGAAAGACATAGTCCTTGAAAGTATCTAAGCTTTGTAAGAAGCATTACCAATGTTGAACGAATCATATACATTTGGGTAAACCAAGAATTTTGACCGTCTTAATTAGTCTTAATATAAAAGTAAGTCTTTGTCAATGTAGACGATTTGCATGTGTTGAAAGTGTTAAAAGACAACATTCATGCAAGTGTTGCGGTTTTGTGGGCAGCATTTATTATACTTTACAATTACTATACTGTGTCATTTTGGGTTAACCTCTAATGAACGGAAGAACGAATGAAAGAACGACAGGCACATTGCTATATGCTCTACTGTATCAATAGATGCTGAGGGCATACACATGTAATTTACTATTCTACAATAGTATATTTTGATTTGTATAGTCTATGTCTGCTTTCTTATGAGTTGATATAATGGCTCAGACAAAAACGTGAGTTTGTTTACATATAGACATCGAGTAACATTATATACCTCTACATCCAGATAAGTATAACCAACAAACATTATGTAATTTTAAGTTCCTTTACACTATACATTTAACCACCTACTTTTTTATTGTTCTAATCCTCTACATCATACATGTAAAAGTTACTTTTAAATAGGTCCAAGAAAACACATCATATTGGTATGTTATTAATTATGAACGGATATTCCACGGTTTAAATTTGTACAAGTGCATCCAATGTAAAACTACATAGTTTTATTGAAAGTATTGAAACTAAACAAAATAATGTATTCGGATTTTCTCTACCTTCAGATATAGATCCAAATTACACGTTAATGTTCATCAGACATATTAATAAGGTAGTTTAACGACTAGTCAGGAACACATTTCACTACATTCCGATTTATGTGCCAGATGTATAAATTACGTATCACTGATAAATAAAAATGCTGACATCCGTATAATGTCCATTCAAAATTATTCAATGATGTAGAAGAATATTATGAGTTGGACTGTTCAGGTTATTGACCTAAGCCTTAGGTCAATAACCTGAACAGTTAGTCTCATTTATAAGACGCGCAAAGAATTTAGAGATACTTTTTATATGGGCTAAATTCTTTGGAACGTCGCATCGTTGAAGGACCTTTTTTGTGGTGGAAACCAGAAAGTTTAAATTTTCATCAATTTGCGTAAAATTGCAAAATAACATTACCAACTCATTCAGTTTTAATTCAGAAGTTCATTTTTACATCAAATATCGTCGATTCGAAGTTAGAAAGGCATACATTCTTCAGTTAAACTTCTGCTTAAATCGCAAAACAATCACTGACCTGTATCCATGTCATGAAACTGATTTAAATATGAACCAATCAGAAGAAGGCATTACGGTGTAACGTGTACGCGTAATTTTATTTAACATGAGCTTTTAACACCGACTTTTACGTAACTAGATCTAGTATGCTAAACTTTGTCGATTTAATAAGCATATGTTCAAAACAGATATGGTGCAGTTTCTATTCACTGTTCTAAGATTCAGGAAGTGTTTATGCATGTCTTTTTCGCACCTCTGTCTGTGTTGTTTTATGTACTTACATTCTACGTTACAAAGGACGGTATACTGTACGATCTGTATCAATATTATTTATGTACAGTATAAAAATAAAAGATGTAATTTATTTCAGAACTTTTTAATTGTCAATTTAGAAAAAAAACAATGCTAAATTAATCCAGAAAAGTATAACATCGGTTTACTATGTAACGCGCTGCACCACAACAGACGAATGCAAACTGTATTTTACGCTGTTTATTCTTCCACTTTAAACCAGATGCTTTACATCGAGGTCGTGTTATCGATTTATATCTACACAGCGAGCGAATCGAGAGATATTGAAAAATTGAATAGTGGTTGGATTTAAATTGCAAAATTTAAAGTGTCATTACATAATTTTTACGGAACATTATCGATAAATGAATTATCTACACAGGTATGTAAATATTATTGCAATCCGTTGTTATTAAGTGTCTTATATCGGGGCTTGAATGTTGCGCACAAAATCCTTGCGCAACAATATAGACAAAGAACAAAAAATTCCCACCACATAATTGGTCTTTCAACCTTTGTACGCTCCAAATATTACCCATATAAAAAGTAGCTTAATATTTAAGAGCGTCAAAAATTTGGACTATCACGGTGAATGAATGAATTATTTATTACAGCTAAGCTTACGTGATTTTTTGATGTCAGACGTACTTTATGTTTCGGGTAAAGAGCACAACATGTAATTCATGATATGCAAGCGATGTATTTAATACGGAAGTAATTTCTACATACCGTAGTTACTATACGTTTTCGGACACATAAAAAATCGTGTTCGAAACTCTAGATACACACAAATATTCCCCAAAATACATGTCCAAAAATTAAGAGACACCGTGAAAATATATACCTTTTTCATCTACGTTAATATGTTTAATGTCGTTTTACACAGATCAATGTAAATCGAAGTTGAACTTTGACCACATAGTACAAAGATTAGCTTTAATATACGGTTGTATTAACCTTTAATTAAAGTTCAATTCAATGCGTAAGCTATCGGATGAAAGCATCACCTGTATCGAGTACACATACGTATTTACCCAAACAAAGCGAACGTAACGGTTAACTGATTTCTTCCTTTTCATTTGAAAGGTTACCTGTGGCACACATGTCGGCGAATCTCTCAACGTTGTCGTTCATCTCGCCTAGCCATTGGTGCCCAATGATCTCATATCCTTGGTTTTCACCGATCTTGGCGTAAAAGTCGCCCATTATGATTATAATGTTCTTCTTTGGTCTGTTGTAAACCCCACGTTAAGGAGTATATGTGCGTCTTATTGGATAAAAACGTGTAACTACTTTCCAAACATAGGGCTCTTTCCATAACCATGATAACTTCTACAGAAAAACCCACACTCGATGCTCTTTCTTTTCTATACGTGTTCTATCAGTTTGTCTAATTATTCCAAAATAACCTCCAATTGATTTCATTCTTTGTCGATAGATAAACATGTGTGCGTCTGGTATTAATTTTCTTACTGACTTTGACCTTAGTGTTGCAAATACGACACGAAAATAAATCAAAACTCATGCCATAACATGAAAAGAAGCATATTGTGCTGATAAATGTAAAACTGCATTATACATACAAGTGTGCCGCAATGCCATGTATAAATGGATCAGAATTTTTCAATTTGGATATTTACTTATTTATACTGGCTTTATTGTTCTTGAGAATATATAACATACCATGTTAGTCGCTTTTACGTTGATTTTGTAATAAATACTTCTGAGATTTATCTACATGTACTTTAATAATTGTTTCCGACATGTTGAGTTGATAAGGAGACGGGTGGCAACACAACTCAGGATTTGCTGCTCATTATCAGTTTGAGCAAAAGCTTAATTGTTTATTATCCCAGATTTGCTGAGTTTAGCATCAACTTAACCAGGAGTTAGATTTGAGGATTACGATCGACCTCAAGCGCCGATTATACATTTTTCGTGATCGTAATGTTAGGGCAAGTCCTTTACTGGGGACTGACTTTGGGAAGTTTCGACATTACAATACCTATACGTACGAAGTGCATAAGGTCACAGCGAATCATGTGCATTTGTATTTAACGTAATCGAATACATTTGAGGCAAGTTCTGATCATAAGCTGTTTATAAACCAATTCATGACAGTCACTGCATCATGCGGCGTCTCATCTGGGTCTACGCTGGTTGCCAAGGCCTTTTTTCTAGACGCTAGGCATAAGTGGCTTAACCTCCCGAAGGTAAACGATATATATCTTACACAACTAACTTACATAGAACCGATATAAAACGAACGAGAACACCCTCTGCTGATAACCCAAAAGTCATGGTATACTCAGTTGTTATCGAACCGCAAACGTTTTATAACATACTAAAGTGAATCATCTTACGAAGGTTGCGGAGATAGTCGATGCATCACGATTGGTATTTCCCTTACGACTTTTAGCGACACAGAGATAAACTTTAGGGCGTAGAAGGAAGTAGGACAGTTATAGTGTTTTATTGTTTTATTTGGATATCATTTGGTGTTCATATATATAATTTGGCAACGTAATTAAGCAAGAACATATAATTGTATATAATTTCATTTTTTATGTAAAAGATATTGAAAGTATATATTAAACTTAGAAACAGTGGTTTTTAAATCGAAAGTAGAAACAGGTTCAAACAAAATTTCACAATGGCTTCTAAAAGATTTGTGGATTCAAACCGAGACAATGCAGGCGACTTTATTGGAGTAAGTGCTGTGACACAATCATGTGAGCCCTGTATGAAAACCAACGTATCAAAAACTGCTACGGTTATCTGCAAGGATTGTGATGAATACCTGTGCGATACGTGCCAAAATCCGCACACAGTCTATAAACCAGGTCAGCACATAATTGTCAATGTACAGGACAATACATCTGCGCCCGTTATAATCGACATGAAAGGAATGGACAAGTGCCATGAGCATGCGCGAGAAATAGAGTTTTTCTGCCAGGATCATTATAAGCTTTGCTGCGTTTCATGTGTTCTCATTCACCGGAAATGTGACCAATTGGATGAAATAGCCAAAGTATCCAGACAAACACGCCCCGACCTGCAAGCATTAAAACAATCATTGATAAAAATGCAATCCGAGGCTGACGCTATGATAGCGGATTGTAAGCAGTCGGAAACTGGCTTCAATGAGTCCATTGCAAAGATTTCTGCAGAGGTGGATACAATGAAAGATCGTATCATACAACTATTTGAAGAAGCAAAGCAGAAATTAATAAGTGAGGCAATACAGTTTAAAACTGCCAAAGTCAAACGAATCGGGAATAAATGTGACGCCTCGCTCAAAGTTAAGGAAGAACTAAACAATGTATTGTCGATGTGTTGTGTCGTTTTAGAACGCGGAACGCCCAGTCAACAGTATATTTATTCAGAACAAATGAAGGAGAAACGGAAAACTATCGAATCAACTATAGATGAACAAAGAAAAATTACATTCTCATCAACAATGACAGTGTCTTTTCCAAAACAGGTTACTTCACTTCTTGAGATGGGAAGCAATTCTATAAAACTGAATTATGATGGCAACAAGACAGGTATTTTATTTCACAGTTACTTTACATTCGGTCTAATTTTAATAACGGTATTTGTCTATGCAGTGACAGTCCAGATGATAAGGAGCGGTATGAAGTTTAAACGTGTTATTTTGAGTTAACTAACTGGATATTGTTACAATCGAACAGTTATTTAAAAATCAAAATCATTAAATGTAGTATGTACAATGTATGTTCAGAATTGCGCGTGCAGTGCGGTAAAAATAGACATACGTAACTAGCAGTATTTGAGATCATTGCACTAACATCCCTATTAAATGAATATACTGATAATTTAAAATATTTCATTTTCAATTTTTTCATATATTTAGTAAATTTAAAACTTTAGAAATGTTAAACGGAATGAACAAGGAAACACACAATTGTTGTAAGCGATACGACACTAACGTAAGCTGCGCGACCATAAATAGATAAATACGCAACATGAACTGAATTTGATCATGATGGCGATAAGATTTATATTTCAACCTAGTTGATTTAATGATTTATGAATTTGTACTCTGACGGTTTAGGTATTGCAGCGCATTATTGTTGTTGTTGATGATGATGATGATGATGATGATGATGACGACGACGACGACGACGATGTGATGATGATGATGATGATGATGATGATGATGATGAAAATCCGTAAATTAATTTCGTATATTTTTAAAAGAGCAGTGTTTAAAATACCCAGTCATATGCTGATCCCTGATTGGCCCAGCGCGATTAGAATTATGAAATACTTTTTATTTAGGATCATTTTAATATTAGAGCTTTATTGCAAAATATTTCATGACACTGTACAAACACAGATATGTTGAACAAGTTTCCGTCAAATGGACTCATTTTAATAAAATAGAAGATGAGAAGGAGAGAACAAGAAGACGAAAGAAGAAGAATGAGGAAAAGAAGAATAGGACGACGACGGCGACGACGACGCGACGACGACGAGACGACGAGACGACGACGACGACGACGACGACGACGAGACGACGACGACGACGACGACAAAGACGAGACGACAAACGAAGACGGCGACGACGACGACGACGACGAAAAGAAGAAGAGCGACGACGACTTCTACTACTACTTCTACTACTACTACTACTACTACTACTACTACTACTACTACTACTACTACTACTACTACTACTACTACTACTACTACTACTTCTACTACTACTACTACTACTACTACTACTACTACTACTACTACTACTACTACTACTACTACTACTACTACTACTACTACTAATAATAATAATAATAATAATAATAATAATAATTATTATTATTATTATTATTATTATTATTATTATTATTGTTGTTTGTTACTTTTATTTTAGTGGACACCAGTAGCTTTAGTTTGTCGTCCCCACCAAGGCCTGTCACCCTAGAGTTGCTTGTATCTGTGGATCTACACAAGACTGGAGATTATGAGAGGGATCCTTTCCTCACTGGACTGGACTTCCTGCCGGACGGGAGACTGGTAGCCGTGGATAACAAGAACAAGACATGTACCATACTGAATGAGCGACTACAGAGACTGGGAACACCGTACAAGTTCAAGAGTAAACCACATAGCGTAGCATGTGTGTCTCATGATACACTGTGTGTAAAGGTTGGTGGTGCATATAAAGCAGTATGTCTCCTGTCCGTGAGTACAGACAATACCATCACACTGACCAGGGAGATCAATACATCATCAAAGTTCAGATCTATATGCTGCATGTCTCCATCTAACATGGTCGTTAGTACGTACGATGATCCCCGTCCTGCTAGAATGATATCAGTGGACGGGGTAGAGTCACACTTTGATCACTCCCTGGCGTTTCCTATGAAGACGTACAAAGTTGATGAGAGTACATGCACGTATGTCCTGTCTAAGAACACGTTAGTACTGACTGACAGGTACGCTCACACAGTGTACATGTACGACACCATGAATGGCACATCTAGAGCAGTCACTAATGAGAACATACAGGGGCCTCGTGGTGCCTGTGTAGGGCCTGGTGACACGGTGCTCGTGTGTAGTATGGATAAGAACTCCATCGTGCACCTGAGTGTTGATGGAAACATTATCGGTACCTACCCAGTGGATATGCAGAAACCGACCAGCATAGGTTTGTCTAAGAACGGCACTAGGTTGGCGATTTCTAACAGTGTTAATGGCAACAGGAAACTTCATTTGTATAAGATATCACCGGCAATGCATTAGGTGACTAGTAAGACGTGATCCATGTGATCATGCAATGATCTTCCATCATATATATTATAAATGCTCGGGAATGGTGATGTTTCAATCAATACGGTATACGTTTTGATTGATAAAAACTAAATAGTGTTGTTATTCATTTTTATTGCACCAGAATTTAAAACTGCCTATGTATTGTGAATTTAACATTATTAAACATAAGTTTTAAAACACTTAAAATAACGTCATTGTTTTACAAAATACACGGTGCTGGTGTGCAGTATTAGGAAGCACTCCATCGTTCACCTGAGTGTTGATGGAAACATTCTCGGTACCTACCCAGTGAATAAGACGCTTCCTTACAGCAATATTGATTTTCGTGAATTGATGTTGTTATATCAACTCGTCATACTATTATATTTGAAGAAAATTGAATAGTGTTGTTATAAGGTTTTATCGTTGAAGAATTTCGAAATATTTCGAACAAGCTATGTACTATGCATTTGTTATTATGTAAAATGTGTCTTTATACGTAACTTCAAGAAATGTTACATTGTATATTTGAATGATTTTAAATGTATTGTGTATGTAATGCTATATATATTTGCCTTTCATGCAACTTAACCGGTGTGTACGGTAGTTAGGCGCGTTAAGTATTTCTAAATGAATGTTGTTGTTTTTTAAAAACATTACTATGCATATATTTTCTTAAAGGGTCCGTCCAATAGATTTTGGCATGCATTGAAGCATGTCATTTAATGCTTCATATTGATAAATTTTAACATTTAACCTAAAAATCTCCAGTAAAAAACAAACAAGAATACAATTTAAAAAAGGAAAAAAATAACCCTCAACAGGGCTCGAACCACTGACCCCTTGAGTCCTGGAGTAAAAAGTCTACCGCATTGACCACTCTAGTACTCTACCATCCATGCTCATGCATAGAGCGGATGTATTTTTTACCTTAGTATATAAGCAATCCTCATAGATTCCCAAAATATAACTACAACAACAGAACTTTTCAAAGTATTCAATCGTCTCGCGTCGCACGACACTTTATAATTTTCAGGTTTTCAAATCGTCAAAAGATGCATATAATAGATATTTAAGAGCATGATAAATGGTCAGTATTACTATTTCTTCAAAATATCATAACAAAAACGAAAATTTGCGAATCTGAAACAACTTTTTATAATTTTGTCAACTTACCAATCTGTTGGACGGCCCCATTAATACCATGAATGAAATTGTGCGTTCTCTCAAAATAATGCTTGTTTTTGTTTAACGTACATTGGCCACTATATAATGATAAAAAAAGTCGACTAGGACTAGAATTCCCAGCATGTCACCTGTGCCTGTAAATAGTCTAAGAAGCCTTGTATCGTTATAATGTAAAGGATACTATAAAAAGCCGTTAATGTCCGTTGTTGTTTGTTTTCAAATTAATTACAAAGCGACAATATCAAATACATTCCAGACTCATCTTAGCTGTGTTATAATTTTATTTTACAATTAATCAATACTTGCACTGTGTAACAATTTATGTATTCGTGAATTACTGGGGCCGAGAAAACACACGCTTTAATTGAAAACCTTGTAATACATAACGCTCTGATCAGACATCCCCATAGCAACGTGCTGAGAATGATAAAACCGAGAATTCGAGTAAGGTAGTAAACCCATCATATTCAATGTTAAGAACATTTGTTTACAAATCATATTGTTATATTATTTTCTTGAATCAATAATAAATGTAAACAAGTTTGTCTGCTGTCCGATTACGATCCGGGACAACTTGTTTTCAAATCGAACGCTCTACTACGGAGGCCCTAATATCGTGTTTAACCCATTTATGCCCAGTGGACTCTCCCATCCTTCTAAATTTGATCAATTTATTTCCAAAATTAGGAATGTCTAGTATATATATTTCTATATTTAGAATATTTCGTACAGAAATTCCGTTAAGCAAACAGCGTAGACCCAGATGAGACGACGCTGTTTGCCCAGGCCTTTTTTCTAGACGCTAGGCATAAATGGGTTTTAAGAACCCCTATCTTGTTTTGATTCTGCCTAATTCGTATGGTTATATGCATATACGCATGTTTTCTTCAATTTAAATTGCATGTAGTTCATTTTTAACTTTAATCACTTCCTACGACTTTGATTAAAAATGTACATCTTTATATGTTAAGGAATGTATTCCAATCACGATCAGAAAAGGTACGGGCGGCTACGACTTGGTAAATGAATAGCATGACCAATGCCATGATGCGTATATTATATTACATAACGGTGTACTTTTAACTCGTATAGTTTTGTCATTTGTCACGGCTTTTAATTTCTGGAAATGTTAACTTGTTTGTTTTGCCTGACGAATTCGTGAATACAATTTGTAAAGATAAAAACTAGTGGTCATGTTTTTGTTATAGCACGTATGCAAACATTGTATTTAACCGCGCTTCTTACCTAGGTGATCGAGGTTCAATGGCCAATCCCGAAGCATGTGAGTTAGTGGTCACCATACCGTACATGTGGGGTTTTCTACGGGTACTCCGGCTTCCCTACCCCACCCTTCCAAAACACAAGACCACACCAACATTGAAATCTTTCGCTAACAACTACATAGCTCTACACTGCAGTGATAATTCCAAATTCGTCCAAACTTTTGCGAGTCTATTAGATTAGATTAAGTATGTATAAGTACTGGGGCACACTTCGGATCCACAAATAACGCAGCCTCAGGCGCGCAGGGACCTCACCAACTTCGACAAATGCACGCATATGTTAATAAATAACACTGCTGGGCAGCTTTAAGGCAGCCTTCAACTGCCTCTGCACGCATAATATCACAGTCGATGTTAAAAGTCGAGGTTTCTCCAGTAAATAATGGTTTTAAGAAAACAATGAATGTGTTTCTGAAAGTCGTAATTTTGCCACACTGTAAGCTAGTCCCTTTTACAGATTTAAGTATAGGGACGAAAGTGTTTAGGGGTCGTATTCCAGAAGCATCTTAAGTTAAATTGTATTGTTATCTTTAAAGTTTTTCATTTCGTATTGCAATAGTTTGCCATCAATATTTACATGAAAATAACATCATTATGTCATTGTTATTTTAGGAATACCAAAAACATGTGTTTCCTTATTAAGTAAAGAAAAACAAAACATTGTAATTTTGACCTTAAGTGAAATTATTTAAGAAATGACTTAAGATGTTTATGGAATACCATCCCAGGTCAGATAAAGACGAAAAAGAAAAAGGAATACACTGTGCGTCTCAGTAGGATGAACTATGAATGCGTTGATGGATTTGTATATTTAACCCATTTATGCATAGCGTCTAGAAAAAAAGGCCTTGGCAAACAGCGTAGACCCAGATGAGACGCCGCATGATGCGGAGTCTCATCAGGGTCTGCGCTGTTTGCTTAAAGGAATTTCTGTAAGAAATATTATAAATATAGAAATAAATATACTAGACATCCCTAATTTTGGGAATAAATTGATCCAATTTAGAAGGATGGGAGAGTCCAATAGGCATAAATGGGTTAATAGCAGGTTTTTGTCTCAATTGCACATGTTGTCAGCAATTTTGATGAAAACAACAAAACCATGTGACCAAAATGAAACTTGTTAATTCATTAGTTGGCGATTGTGTAATTTTTAAATTAAAACAGTTTACATAAATAATACAAATAACAACGACCCGTGTTCAGTTACTGTTCCCGGAAGCATATGAGTTTGGGTAATTGTCACCATACCTGACAAGTGGAGTTTCCTCCGTGTACTCCACCCCGCCCCCCCCCCACCCACACACACATAGCACAAGACCACACCCAAATTAAAAAAATCTTTATTTAACCACTTAATACCTAAAAATCAGAGCTTAAAAAATCCCAACGTTCATGAGTCGAACACGTTAATTAGGTAGGAGTGCTGGGACAAACTCCGGGTACACACATAATGCAGCCTCCTTACGGAAGAACTTCATACGCTTCGGAATTCACACATTGATGAGAAATACCTAGTGGACGGTGGGTTTGTTTAAATCAATTTTCCCTACAGGAAGAAGGCTCGTGTAAATAGGGACAAACGGAAGGCCGCTATAGATACATATTCGGCATAATCGCTGTTCGACAACCGACAGTGGAATGGCTATCTCTATATGCATATCAAGGCACCAATGGAAAAATGCAATATGCCTAAGAATGTGAGGACTATAATATATTCTAAACAACAGCACCACATAACGGATGCCAATGCTCGGCTGCGGGTGCAGTTTGAATAAATGAAAGCTTGTCAGAATATTGACATCGACATCGCAATAAGCACGCAAGAGGCGTTATAGTGCTTGACATGAACTCACGTGTCGTGTTTAGAATAGTTTCCAAATACTTACTTCGTGAGCCTTTATAGTTCCTGACTAATTTACCCTTCGCTGTTAATTTGTTAACCTTTGTCACTAAACGAAGTGCTTTTGCCGGTATGCTTTACATGAATTAAAACTTATAACTTTACTAGTTTTACACAACGTAAATGAATGGTTTATTTCGTGTAAAAACAATGTAAACGCGACCCATACAATGCAAAACAGACCAAGGCTTTCACTTCAACTATGATATATGTAATTCATATTTAACAAGCAAATTTGTTGAATTGATTTCCCCTGCCTATTTCAAAATTTCGTGACATACGAACGGACAGACAGACGGACGAACGGACTGACAAACGGAGGGACGGACAACGCCGATGGTATATCAATCCGCCTTTGGCGATGGTAAAAATAAAATAGGTATTTTCCCAAACGCTTTTTTAAATGAAAAATTTAATTAAAAAAATAAAACGCTGCTTTGTACTGTGTAAATATGGCCCGAAATACAAATTCTGATATGTTTAAGTGCAATATTTTATTTCCTCTGTAAAACATCATACCAACATACACGCGCATGTAATGCTGAGATTTTAAAACAAACAATAATTTGGCACTGCATGCAACAATATTAACAAAATAATCACAATAACACGCCGAAATTTAATCAAATTAAATTTAAAATCTCACAGCAAATCTGAACGTTTTCTACAAAGTCTGTCTCACACATGATGCTTGAGAAAAACTGCACGTTGTTTTGTACTTAGATTCAGTAGGCCATCTGAAATGAAAAGTGTCGATAGAAGCAATAAAATAACACCAAAACCAGTATGATCTCTAAATAGTATGCATGTATGTGTTTTAATTCCAATTATAAACAAAAAATGTGTTTGACTGTTATATGACCAACAGTTCTGGACCATAGAAATCTATTATATAAGAACGACGTGTGTATTATACAAGGACGATGCATATAAAATAAAACAAAACAGAAATTTTATTTGCATTCTAGCAATTAGTGACCGTCATGATACATCTAATTGAAACTAGAGTTTTGTCATAAAAATGACTAAATACGACCGCGCAGGTTTTCCACAGGCATAGCAGCCATGACGACGGCGAAGATCAAGGGCACAAAACTTATGAATACGTGGATCAATTCGAGTGAAAAATGAGACGCGTTCTGAGAAAACGGGGCTTAATGCATGTGCGTAAAGTGTCATCCCAGATTAGCCTGTGCAATCCACACAGGCTAATCAGGGACGACACTTTCCGCCTAAACTTGATTTTCGGTAAGGAGGGACTTCCTTGAAACTAAAAATACCATAAAAGCGGAAAGTGTCGTCCCTGATTAGCCTGTGCGAACTGCACAGGCTAATCTGGGACGACACTTTACGCACATGCATTAAGCCCTGTTTTCTCAAAACACGGCCAAAATATGTATTGCAGTTATACACTTTACGGTGATGACAATTTGAGTTTCAATGAAAACACTTGAGAAACGCATAAATAGTTCGCATCACAGATTTTTTAACATTTTATGCGGACATACCGGAAACAAACCACCACACGGACCGACCGATTGATACCGAAACTGCTAAATATACGCTATCAAATTTCGTGTTTTTTTCCAAATACAATGATGCATATACAATTTCATTTGTGTTGCATTCGTGTGAAATGAATTGCAATGGAAGACAATTCTGAAGAACTGTAAAAGCGGCGACTGGGAGCGCATGAAATACATCCTCTATTGAGAGTCATATACTTTGATATCAATAAAGAGATTTTTCTGTATTCATTATACGATTAAACGGTATATACTTTTTTAATTTAATACAGTAATGCTGAAACTCTATAGGCAATATCAGGAGTTTTTTACAACTAAACATAAACAATTTATGTTACCTGTTGACGCGTCCCGTAAATACAACAACGCAGCTGCTATCATTGAACCTAACAAAAGTATAAAACAAGAATATCAGTGAAACTGATGGATGCTCCCCGATGATGCGTTTGTCAATCTATGTGTAAATAACCACCTAAAAAATCTATTATTAGCCTGGTGACCTTGACCCCAGTGACTTCAAACCTGATCAAAAGGTAGAGGTTTATGCAAGGTACCTACATGCCAAATATGAAAGAGATCGGTATAGAATTGAAGGTGCTATGAGAAACTGTAACAAACGTGTGACGGAAAATTCTATTATTAGCCTCGGTGACCTTGAACCCAGTGACCTCAAACCTCATCAAATGCAAGGTACCTACATGGCGAATATGAAAGAGATCGGTAAAGAATTGAAGGTGCTATGAGAAACTGTAGCAAAAGTGTGACGGAAACATATATTATTAGCCTTGGTGACCTTGACCTTGACCCCAGTGACCTCAAACCTCTTCAAAATGTAGAGGTCCATGCAAGGAACCTACATGCCAAATATGAAGGAGATCAGTAAAGTATTGAAGCTGCTATAAAAAACTGTAACAAAATTGTGACGGAAAAATATATTATAAGCCTGGGTGACCTTGACCCCATGGACCTCAAACCTCATCAAAAGGTAAAGTCCATGCAAGGCACCTACATGCCAAACATGAAAGAGATCGCAAAAGTATTGAAGGTTCTATGAGAAACTGTAACAAAAGTGTGACGGAAACATATATTATTAGCCTCGGTGACCTTGACCTTGCCCCCATTGACCTCAAACCTCATCAAAAGGTAGAGGTCCGTGCAATGTACCTGCATGTCAAATATGAAAGAGATCGGTAAGGTATTGAAGGTGCTATGAGAAAATGTAACAAACGTGTGACGGAAGGACGGAAGTAAGGAAGTACGGAACTTCAAACTGGCAACTATATGCTCCCCGAAAATTTTCGGCATATATTCCCATGTCATTACTAAATATAGAACATCATACATAATTTCAAAGTTTATTTGAACACAGGGGAAACATGGCAAACCGTGATCTGTGTTGCAGCACATGTTGTGAGCACGCGATTTATGAAATGTGAATTATGATATGTGTTGACGCGGCTACTACAATATGATAACACTAGGGCGAAAACCTTTAAACCATGAATTGATTCATTATTGGTTTATAGTTCCCGGGTAAGAAACTAACATTGATGGACCTTACAGAGAATATACATACGGCGTATATGTCAACATTATATCATCGCACTCTTACACCAACATATGAATGTTAAATACAATAAATTAACAATCTTGATATTAAACCACTGTTTAAATATTGTTTACTTCGGTGAAATGTATGACGAATAAGAGTTACCGCCGTTTTAACAAAATTACTGGTATTTGTTGTAAAACCATAAAAGCGTCTACGTCAGTATGTGTCGTCTAGATGAATATGCAAGGCCGAATGCGGATTTCCGAAAATAGTACATGTCTTTTGTACGCGAAAGAGTTCTTTGCTGTACAGAAGAAAATTACTCGCAATCGGCTTAAAATTTATTTCGATTATTTTCTGGAAACTTCTTCTTTAGAACCTTTATTTCACTTCTTGATTTATCAAAGTTTTATCTGTTTTGAAATAGTAGTATGTATGCCTATATACCCGCTTTCAATCCAGATGCACAAGAAGGTGAGGTAAACTATTTAGTGTAACTGGCCGAATAATTAATCGTTCAACAATGAGTCCTCTCAGAATTGGTGAAACTTACAGATGACGCACATGGTAAAGAACACTTCGAGGACCAGATAGCCCGCAGTGTCGACGATGAAGCCAACAAAATACGTATCAATAGCCTGCCCCACAGAAATAATGGTGCCCATGCTGAAAAGAATACATATATTTGCTGAAAGAATATAATTCATATACACATGAACCGCGCTCTGGTGTTAAATGCATGTGCGTAAAGTGTCGTTCCAGATTAGCATGTACAGTCCGCAAAGGCTAATCAGGGACGATACTTTCCGCATAACCTGGATTTTTGCTAAGAAGAGACTTTCTTTAACGAGAAATATCAAACAAGCGCAAAGTATCGTCCCTGATTAGCCTGTGCTGAGTTCAACGACGACGTTCGTACATTGTTCATACACACGAACTGTAGAGAATGTAAACTGCATATTAACGACGAATGAAGAAGATTTTTCGAATATTGTAATTGTGCAACAATTCTACAAGCGATAGTCGCGGGAAATCGAAATTGTTTAAATAACATATTCACGAATGTATTGAGGTGACATTTATATCGTACAAGGTAATATTACAAAGACATTAACATTACAAAATGTAGATGATTACATCCCGAACAAAGTGCCGAGTGTAAATTAAGAAAATATATTGCAATTAACTTTATATTAAAAGTCCATGCCTACATTCCGAACGCAGTTCCCAGGTACATCAGAGGGTAAATTAAAAATATATTGCAATAAACTACATGTATATATACAAAGTCGATGCTTACATTCCGAACGCAGTGCCGAGGTACCTCAGAGGGACCGCGTAGGACACCAGGGGCCAACATGTGGTGGTTACCAAGGAGTATCCTAGACTAAGAATCACCTGAAAAACAAAGAAACAGTGGACTACACCTTCCCCATATCTGTGGCCACAGTTTTTACATCACGCAGTTTAATATTAGAATCATGAGTGTTCTGAAAAATTGCCATCATAAATCAGATAGCGGCAGAGCTATTGCATACACGTACACATGTATGAATATTGGAATGATAACACTCGAGAAACAATATCAGGAAATATATTCTTTTTACCATCAGCTAGTATTTAATTTAAGGCAGGTCACCGCCTATACAATACATTAAACTACAAACAAGAACACCATTTAATATAAAAATTATAAAAGCGACCAACTTCCAATAAATGATCTGAATATGTAAAATAACTAAATATAACAAGAGATTGCCACGCAATATTGTCCCCTACTGGTGAAACTCCACCATTGTCAGTAAAAAAAATAATTATTTGTTGCCATAGAAACCATAATTCTTGACGTAGGACCAAAATGAAATGACGCGCATAATCTCCAAATTGCAATATATCCATGTTTAAAGTTTCATGAAAACATTTGAAGAACTTTTAAAGTTATCGCAGGATCCAGAAAAGTGTGACGGACAAACAGACAGACTGACAGACGGAGCGCAAACCATAAGTCCCCTCCGGTTTCACCGGTAGGGGACAATAAAATAACCAACGGGCAATCACGCCTTGAAATATTCGCGACCGGAATGACCTTACAATGTAAGCACGACCCATTAAAAAGGAAAGCTTTATAAATATCATTAAATGTGGATATAAGTTTCAGAGCGCTTGTTTTTCAATAACATTATCATATTTGTAACGAAAGACTCAACAATTACATTGGGATAAATGGGTAAAATAATACAAAATACCCAGAGCTTTTAGAAGACACCGAAAAACAGCTAAGAACTATGGCTCAAACTTTTTGACATGGTCGAGCAAATTATCCCCGTGTCACTTACATTAAAAATCGTACCATACATTTATGATTCGACCCAATTTTAAGTATAATAATAATGTTTGATAAAACATGGTTCTGTTTTCATACCGTGCATACGTACGGCTCCACAAAGGTGAAGGTCATCATGATATGGCTGGTCAGCCCCAGGACGAGGCGGGTCATCAGGAAGTACAGGTTACGACCCACTCTGTCGATGGCAACACCGAACAGTGGCATCGAAACCGCTCCAACCAGGTATACCATGCTGCATAGACCAGCATATAGATATTACTGTTACATAGCGAATGTTATATTTAAGTTATACCATTGCATAACATTATAGGTAAGGTGATACGGAATTATAGCTAGACAGTGGGTGCTTATTTGTCTGGTACAATCAGTGGATGAATTTTACTGTCCCAAAATTCTAATGGAACATTAATGTGCCTTTAAGAAAAACTTCAAAATATAATAATACAAAATGGCATTCATAAAAACAATTGCATTTTAACTTGTAAAGCCTCTCCATACTACCTGTTATGAAACATATAGGAAATAATAAAACTTTACCAAGAGCGAACATCTTGCCCGCTTGTCTTCAATTAAGGCAAATCACCAATGAGCTATATAATATAAGACAATATATGAGTCGCGTTCTGAGAAAACTGGGCATATTGCATGTGTGTAAAGTGTCGTCCCTGATTAGCCTGTGCAGTCCTAGCACAGGCTAATCAGGGACGACACTTTCCGCTTTTATGGTATTTTCTGTTCAAAGAAAGTCTCTTCTTAGCAAAACTCTAGTTGAGGCGAAAAGTGTCGTCCCTGATTAGTCTGTGCGGACTGCACAGGCTAATCTGGGACGACACTTTACGCACATGCATAATGCCCAGTTTTCCCAGAACGCGACTAATATGCAACACTACATTACACACTCACGGTTTACCTGTTTATCGTATTTGCCTCTTTCGGACTTCTTGAATACTTCGTTGCAAAGAACAGCCTTCAAAAGCAAAGAAGACCGATACAGCCATGTTTATGAATATTTTAATTAATCATTTATTGTAAGTTGTAACATGCAAGTTTAGAAAAAGCCAAATAAATACATACTAGTACCATGTTGTCACAAGACTTTTGCCAAGCAATATATGTCCCCTACTGGCTCCACCATTGTCAGAATATGTTATTGTATATATTTGTTGCCATAACAACCAGAATTCTTGACGTAGGAACGAAATGAAATGACGTGCATAATCTCAATATTGCCATCTGTCCATATTTCAAGTTTCATGAAAAAATATGAAGAACTTTTAAAGTAATCGCAGGATCCAGAAAAATGTGTCGGACTGACAGACAGACTGACACACAGAGCACAAATCATAATCCCCTCCGGTGAAACCGGTAGGGTAAAAACATATGGAAAATGAAGTCAAACGCATTTATCGAGAGTTGTAAAAATATGTAAAAGATAACCAAAATTTTGTTAAAAATATAAGTGCAATCAAACACAACTCATTAATAAAAGGTTGTAACTGGTATGTAAAAGCAAACAAATTTCATAAATTGCAAGTTGTAATATGTATAAACAACGAAACCCAAATCAATTGTCACTCGTATCATATAAGAAGGAAACCCGATAATAAAACAATCGCTTAAAATTGAGCAAACACATCTAGAATAATAAACAAACCTACTCTCCCTGTGTCACGAAGGGGAAAAGCTGCAGGTAGAAGAGAGCGGAGCTGATGGCAATAAGCCAGAATGTGGACGGAAATCGCTTTACATCAGATATACGGATAAACTTCGATTCCTCTTCTGTAAAATGAAGAGCTTGGTCACAAACGTTACTAATACTAATACGAAACGAGTTTATTAAAGAATAATATCTATTATGATTATTAAAGCATACTATCTACTATTAGATTCTACCTCTGTTAAATTTAGGATTAGGTCACAAACGTTATTTATACCCGCTCTGTCAGCTACGTTCAGACCAAATCAGAATGTGTAGGGATCATTGGAGATTAAAGGGGCCTTTTCACGTTTTGGTAAATTGACCAAATAAAATAAAATGTTTCAGATTCGCAAATTTTCGTTTTAGTTAGTATATTTGTGAGGAAACAGTAATACTGAATATTAACCATGCTCTAAAATATCCATTATATGCATCTTTTGACGATTTGAAAACCTGAAAATTATAAAGCGTTGCAACGCGAAACGATTGGATAATTTGGAAAGTTCTGTTGCTGTCGTTATACTTTGTGACACATCGAGGATTGCTTATAAAAAGCATAAAATACATCACTCATTGTATGAACACGGATGGCCAAGTGGTCTGAGCGTTTGACTTTTACTCAAGAGGTCAGCGGTTCGAGCCCAGTTGAGGGTTACTTTTTTTCTTTCTTTAATTTTATTTTTGTTTTTACTGGAGCTTTATCAATATAAATCATTTAATGACAAACTTCAATACATGCCAATATCTGTGAAAAGGTCCCTTAAAAGAGGTGTCTTGCTCATCTTCACTTCATGGTGATTGCATGTTTTAAGTTTCCACTTCTTGACAAATATTATATGGAGCTTGGAAGTAGTTCGCTCCATAAACTTTTACATTCTATGACATACAAATCGACCGACAAACCGGAAGACCTATCAGATGGGTGATTCGTAACAAAGTTTTTTTAAATCTTTTAATTGACGTTTCGGCATAATGCCTTTATTAAAACATTGGAAATTATATGTTAACTACATTTTTACGTCTTTTGACTGCACAATTTAAATAACAAAGAAAAATGTTTTTAAACGTCAAATGACGTTGTACATGATGACGTCATAAATGGCGTTATATAAAATGGCGCCAAAAAATGTAAAAATTCGCCAAAAATGAAATGACGTTAAACACTTACATACTGTATCTTAATCTTATGTTAAATGTGTGCTTTATATATTTAATAAATTGATATTTTACAATAAAACAATCATCATCATATGTAATTATAATCTACCTTAACTTATTATCATAAATTAAATAGGTAAAATCTTGTAAAAAATATACGTGAAAAACATTTTATATCAATCATCAACATAAATGAATGTAAAAATAATAGAACTTTATGCAATTTATCTTGTCCATAATGTGTATATGATATATAGAATAGCAAGTATATATGATTATTTAATCAAATATCATTAGAATATTATACATAAATATGGATTGAAATAATTAGAGTCATTAAATAAGTTTACCCTATTTAATTTATGACACTTAGACTGGAATTTGGTTTAGAAGATACTTCCTTCTATTGACAATGCAATGCAGTGTCGCCCCTAATTTAGCCTGTGCAGACTGCACATACATGCATTAAGTCCGGTTTTACCGAAACAAGGCTCATTTGTACACATTTAAAACAAATGCCTAATTAAGGTTATAATTCAGGGACATATTGGTAGGAAGAGTTTAAATTTAGCCGTACTTTTGCTATCGTCCTTAGCCACTGGAGGATGATCAATGAATTTTTGTACGTCAGAACGCCGATCAATGACGGCCGCCAATATGGCCGCTAACGTGCACAGAAGGCCACAACATGAACCTGTAAAGAACAATTATATGTCATCAAGTGTGTGTTTTGCGTGATTTTTGTGATGTGTGGTGTGATTTTGTCTGATTTTTCGGTTATTGGTCTCTTGCCATAAATAAAGGACTGTTATTATGTTTCTGTTCTGCTTGTTCAGCTGAATACTAACTGATAATATTCGTATATTGAACAAGTTGTCCAACGCTTATGTCACAACCGAGAGGTAAAAGATGCTGTTAGCTTCCAGTGTTAATCTTTGTATCGAACTTAAAAATTGAAAATATTTGTTATAATGTACGCATTCTATATCTGTATTTAATTACTTCGTTCACGTAAATATTTCAAGAAAATGGTTTAGGGAAAGCACTTAAAAAAACAGCGATAAAGAGATTTTTGCCTGTACCTACACATGGATTTCCGTTTAGGATAAATCTAAATTTCAACGCAATGAAAGGCTGTCTATGGTAACTACGTGAGAATTGTTCAATGCCAATAACGTGATAAGATGGGGTCGCATTTCAGTCTATCAAACGTTGCCCAATGATTTGTAATATAATGATACAAATATGCAACCATGTGCAATCAGCAACAACTGAAACCATTATTTATAACTGGATAAAACCTCTTCAATGTTCAGCTCAATCCTTGATGCAACCCAATATCCACAGAAAATATTTCAGTTCTTGCTAAAGAGTCCTCATATCTTATGAAAGGAAATGATGTTTTTTCACACACCAAAACTTTTTCGTTTGTAAGTAATGCATTTGATTATTATATTATATAAATGAGCGAATATAATAATATTACATACTTTATTGTATGCAAGGTACGAACGTAGTGTACCTACTCAATTTTCTAAGCAAGTACAGCAACGACTCCATTAACCCATTTAAGCCTAGTGGACTCTCCCATCCTTCTAAATTGGATCAATTTAATTCCAAAATTAGGGATGTCTATTATATTTATTTTTATATTTAGATCATTTCTTACAGAAATTCCTTTAAGCAAACTGCGTAGACCCTAATGAGACGCCGCATCATGCGGCGTCTCATCTGGGTATACGCTGTTTGCCAAGACCTTTTTTCTAGACGCTAGGCATAAATGGGTTAATTATTACCAAATGTTGGTCAATGACCGATTTAAACAAAATGGGTTTTGTACTTTTTTCCGGAAAAAAGGTTCCAAAGCCGGGACTTCTCCAGGGTTCAATTTTACAGGTTTTGTGGATTTTGGCTTCAATAACAAGCACATGACCACGCGTCCACATAGCTAGTTGGCCTCGATGTTCGACTACAGTTGACATAGAATTTTTGACATCGACTTTTTAAAAATTCGATGCCAACAATTATAATGGATGTAAACAAGAGCACCGCATAACGGGTGCCACGCTCGGCTGCGAAAGCTTGTCAGATTTTTTTTAAAGAGGTCACAGTGACCTTGACCTTTGCCCTAGTGACCCTAAATGGGTGTGGCGTGAAGAACTCATCAAGGTGCATCTACATATGAAGTTTCAAAGTTGAAGGTGGAAGCACTTTGATTTTAGAGGCAATGTTAAGGTTTTTGTTAAAATTTTATATTAGAGGTCACAGTGACCTTGACCTTTGACCTAGTGACCCAAAAATGGGTATGGCATGTAGAACTCATCAAGGGGCATCTACATATGAAGTTTCAAAGTTGTAGGTGGAAGCACTTTGATTTTAGAGCATATGTTAAAGTTTGTTATTAGAGGTCACAGTGACCTTGACCTTTGACCTAGTGACCCAAAAATGGATGTGGCGTGTAGAACTCATCAAGGTGCATCTACATATGAAGTTTCAAAGTTGTAGGTGGAAGCACTTTGATTTTAGAGCCAATGTTAAGGTTTGAGCACGACGCCTACGGCGGACGGCGGACGAGCTGGCTATGATAATAGCTCGGGTTTTCTCCGAAAACAGCCTCGCTAAAAAGGACCGCTATTTTGGTTGTCTAAATCACAATTAATATCAAAACAGTGCCGTTAAAATCAATGTTCAATATCCAATGCCACCATAGTAAATATGGATTTCAATTAAATTCGTTTTATATTATCAAGGAAAATGTATTTTCAGTATCAAGAAATGATTTTTTGAACATGTGACCAGTCACCTGACCCATTGCAGACATTGCCGATACAACTTTAACATGCGACCAGTCACCTGACCCATTGCAGACATTGCAGATACAACTTGAACATCATCATGTGACCAGTCATCTGACCCATGGCAGATATTGCAGACCAGTCACCTGACCCATTTCAGACATTGCAGATACAACTTCCTGTGTGCATACCTGTGAACAGCGTTACACCAAGGGTGTACATAGGCTGTGTACGAGCTGACACGAAGTCGTATATGGGATCCATGATATTCAGAGTTAAAACACTGCACTGAAACAAATAGTGGAAGGCGTTTGTACAATACATGCAAATAAGTTAATGGGCATTTGATTGAGAATACCTAACAAATTAGCTTAAGGATTTCGAGTAAATATAAACGTGTGTTCGTTTTCTATTTGAGCCTTGTTTTGGGAAAACTGGATTTAATGCATGTGCGTAAAGTGTCATCCCAGATTAGCCTGTGCAGTCGGCACAGGTTCATCAGGGATGACACTTTCCGCCTAAACTTGATTTTCGGTAAAGAGGGACTTCCTTGAAACTAAAAATACCATAAAAGCGGAAAGTGTCGTCCCTGATTAGCATGTGCGGACTGCACAGGCTAATCTGGGACGACACTTTACGCACATTCATTAAGCCCAGTTTTCTCAGAACGCGACTCATTTGTTTAAATTATTTTGATTGTTCGCTGTTTTCAACAGTATTTCAGTCCTAGCACGGCGGCTCATCTTCCGACACATTTCCTGCGTTAGCTTCTGTGTACCAGAATTAAGTGCATGTTCTTATGTCAATACATGACAACTGACCTATTTGCACGAGATGCGGGCTAAGAATCGCCGTAGAAATAAATATTTTGTACAATAAGCGCATCACAAGCAATACATATGCGAAAACTGAAAGTTTTTTTTTAACTGAACAAGCGATGGAATTTTCAATTTCAAAGCATTTAGTTTCGTCGATTAATGCCTTTACAAGACATAACAATTGCAAATTGGATATTAAGTCGAAACATGTACATCCAAAGAACGTTAAATGAATTCCGTAGTCATAGAAAGCTTCATGAAGTCGTAATTGAACATTTCATGAATTATTCAGTCAATGGACGTTTCAACAATCCGTCAGTCAATGAACTTTTCATGAATTATTCCATGAATGAACGTTCCACGATTATTCAATCAAGAAGCGTTTCCTGGCTGATTCAATCAATGAACGTGTCATTAATTTTTCGATCGATAGACGTTTAATGAATTATTAAGCCAATGATTTTAATCAATTCATTCAATGAACGTTTCATTTATTTAATCAATGCTCTTTTTATTATTTCTACAGTCAATGAATGTTTAATGCATTCTTAAATCAACGAACTTTCAATGAACCCGTCAGGAATTCTTCAATTTATCAAACATTCCAGAATTCTTCAATCTGTGAAGCCTATAGGATTTCTACAATCGATAAAACATATCATGAATTTTTCAATCAATGAAAGTCACCGAATTTTTCTGTACATAAACGTTTCGTTTACTGCGCAAGAGATGAACGTTTTATGAATTTTCAATCGATGAATGTAAAATGAATTTGACAATCAATAAAAGCGCCATGAATTATTAAATCAATTAAAGCTTCATTTATTATCTTCAATTAATGAATTTTTTAAAAAAGTAATCAGCGTTTCGTGAATTATTCAGTAAATAAAGATTCATTAAGTAGTAATCAATGAACCCATCATGAATTCGTTGTCAATGAATGTTGATACAGGTGTCCAATGATTTTGTATTTTCTCGGTCATCCCACTGCAGCGAGTTTGACCACCTGTACTCTTTAGACACGTCATAGTTGTTTGTTAAATGACTGGATCACTGCTTAGCTCAACCCATCACTGATTGCCCCTATGAACAGAATAAAAACCATCAACGAACTCCCTATAACCATATTGGTGCGTTTTCTCAAGGTTGCTCTTTTGCTGCAGGTAGTAATACGCAGATCGCAGTTAATTGAAGTCTTCAGATGCCGAAATAAAGGATAGACAATCGAACACTGCCGGCAAACGCATTAGCCAACACCAAGTATGATCCGCCTTGATCAACATCCTTGCCATGCTTACCATAAGCTGATGAATCAGCCATCACTAGCTTGTTTTCGAGGACAGAGTTTCTTTATCTCTTTTGCCGTCTCGAGTTTAATCAAAATCTCACAACATGTAGCATGTACTTGCGTCGTCTCGCCTCTATTAAAGAAAGAGTACAATTCCTCGACATGATCCAGCAGTATCTGAATTTCGGCATCTCCCTCAGTTCATCTATAAGCTGGCTGTGTAGGCACTTATCAACAAGAAGGTGACTTCGCAAAGCCCTTGGACAGCTTATCGTAAATAAAGAAATTACAAGAATACTGCTGCATTTAGAAGTGGAAATTGTTAGAAAGATGTTTGACTTTAATCCTTTGTATAGAAGTAAAGATTTTACGATGTTGTAAACGACCAGCTACCCTTTCAGGATCAGTTGTTTATTTTTATTTATTTTGACCTAGCGGTCAAGGATAACCCATGAAAGTGCAAGCACTTATTTCCAATGGGGCCCTTTGTTTTTTTCTGAAGAGACAGCATGCAGAAGCGACAGTGTTGCGATACAAGGAATCCGAGTGCGATACCCTAGCTTTTTGCGAATAGAGCCCTTGGGAAACACTTGAAGCATTTCTGAAATGTCCAGTGCACCGGCCAGGAATTGAACCGGGGACCTCTGGAACGGTAGACCAGAGTGTTTCTACTCGACTACCGCACCTAAACTGTGTAGCAATTTTTTGGTGGTTGATATTTTTCTATAATGACCTGACTATAGGTTGATGACTGCAGACGTTCACCAAAGGAAAAAATGTAGTGTTAAATGCATATAGTATGCACAGAGATAGAAGCACATTGGAACACAAATGAGTTATCCAATAAGTTATAATTAGAATTTTTAGGATTTGAGGAGTAAAACAAAACAAAATAAAGAAAATATGTATCTGTTTGTGAAGGCGTAAGTTACCCTTGGGGTTTCCTGTCACAGGTTCTGAGAAGGCGTCGCACACTCAATCAAGCTTAGATTTTGGCCAGATGGCTTGTTTTTCAAGACAATATTATTAATAAAAAACGTTTTCATTCGTTTTAGTATAGAAAGAAATAAACTAGTGTAATGAAAATTCAAGTTTAGGTATATTATACACTGGTCACGCTTGGAATTATTTATATGGTGGAGCAGGGTGGGTCATGGCTAACACATATATGACATATGTGATTGTTATATACAATCATACATAAATTGTTCAATAAACTTAAGTAAACGGGAGTTTTATAAGAAGGATTTTGACTGAATGTCTATTCATTTTTCTTACTGAATTTTTATTCTGTAATATTTCAAATTGAATAAAACTGACATACACACTAAAGAGTCAACATATGTATCGTCATATGAAATGGACAAGCACTAACATGCACTCCTAGGAGTGAAGATAACTATAATCAAACTAAATGGGCAAAAACTGACATACACACTCAAGAGTCAACTAAAAATTATCATATGAAAAGGACTGACACTGTAATACACACTTAAGAGTCAAGATAGATAGCATCACATGAAATTGACAGACACTGAAATACACCAAAACAAGTCAAGATAAATATCACTACATGAAATGGACATACACTAAAATACAATATGAAGAGTCAAGATAGATATCATCACATAAAATGGACAGACACTTAAATACACTACGAAGAGTCAAGATAGATATCATCACATGAAATGGACAGACACTGAAATACACTATGAAGAATCAATATAGATATCATCACATGAAATGGACAGACTCTGAAGTGCACTATGAAGAGTCAAAATAGATATCATTAAATGAAATGGACATACTCTGGAGTGCACTATGAAGATTCAAGATAGATATCATAACATGAAATGGACAGACACTGAACTACACTATGAAGAATCAAGATAGATATCATCGCATGAAATGGACAGACACTGGAATACACTATGAAGAGTTAAGATAGATATCATCACATGAAATGGACAGACACTGAAATACAATATGAAGAGGCAAGATAGATATCATCACATGAAATGTGATGACACTGAAGTGCACTATGAAGAGGCAAGATAGATATCATCACATGAAATAGACAGACACTGAAATACAATTTGAAGAGGCAAGATAGATATCATCACATGAAATGCACAGATACTGAAATGCACACTTAAGAGTCAACATAAAATCATCACATGAAATGGACAGACACTGAAATACACTATGAAGACTCAACATAGATATTATCACATGAAATGCACAGACTCTGAAATGCACACTTAAGAGTAAGCATAAAATCATCACATGAAATGGACAGAAAGGTAATGAACACTTTAGAGTTACAATATATATCATCATATGACATTGTAGGACACTGAAATGCACACATAAGAGTCAAGATATATATCATCACATGAAATGGACTGACACTGAAATACACTATGAAAAGTCAAGATAGATATCATCACATGAAATGGACAGACACTGAAAAACACTATGAACAGTCAAGATAGATATCATCATATGACATGGGTACACTTAAATGCACACTTAAGAGTTACAATAAATATCATCAAATGACATGGGTAGAAACTGTAATGCACACTTAGAGTGTAACTTACACTAAAATACACTATGAAAAGTCATGATGGATATCATCATACGACATTGGTAGACACACATATAGCATCATATGACCTGGTAAGTCACATAGATGTCATCAAATGACTTGGGTAGACACTGCAATGCACACTTAAGAGTTACCATATATATCATCAAATGACATGGGAAGACACTGAAATGCACACTTAAAAGGACTGTCAACCGCGATTGACGAAAAAAGAAAAGTTCTAAATTACCGTATTTTTTTACAATTATTAGTTTATATTGATTAAAATATCACGACTGGTATATTACATTACTTGAAAAAAGTTGTTAAGTTTTCATATTTTTAGTATATTCGGAAATAAATTTTACTGGGTATGTCTACCAGGTATCTTACCAGTTAACTATAAATAACGCAAGTAGATTGATCATCATCGTCGTGGTAAACCCAGGAATGCAAATTGTGCATGCGTAGTGAATTGAATATATTTTATATATAAAATTATCAATCTACTTACGTTATTTATAGTGTGTATATCGTTATGTCACCTATCTTCGCGATGTACTTTCGATTTCACTTCGCGAAATTGTTATTTCCGAATAAACTGAAAATATTAACTTTTTCTAGTTATGTAATATACCAGTCGTGATATTTTAATCAATATAAACAAATAATTGTAAAAAAATGCGGTATTAAGTAACCATATATATCATCATATGACATGGGAGACACTGAAATGCACACTTAAGAGTTACCATATATATCATCACATGACATGGGTAGACACTGAAATGCACACTTAAGAGTAACCCATATATATCTTCAAATGACATGGGTAGACACTGACACTTGCACACAGGAGTCAGCATATATATGTACATAAAATAGACATACACCAACAAATGTGTTAGCAAAGAGCTCATGATATAAAATGGCTTACCGAATATTGAGCAATTCTAGATATCATTATATGATATGGAAATATAACATTAGGTCGAATAGATATCAACATAATATAACTGGGACCCACACAAATACCGGTAAAATATTCATGACCAATACATTTCAAATAATATGGACACAAATAAACACAAGAGCCCACTATCACATCCAGTATAGGACTCGAATGCAAAGTCAAAGAACTGTTTATTGATAGATCCCTGGCGACTAAATCAATGCCGATTCACTGAATGCTAACTTCGATGTCTGATGATTCGTTTCTGATGTTCATCCTGCCGAGTCTCATCTTCGTCTGATTATAAAAGTCCAGTCTGGCCTGAAATAGAGTTTCCGCAAAATAACTCACTATTTAGAGAGTACTCGATAAGCCTGACTCAATATTTGCTTGCTCGCTTTAAAAGCTGTACCACGAACTGCCCCTGGTGTTTACGTTTCCGCTGCGACCGAATAAACATCTCATTTATGAAACATTATACTGATTTCATCATTCAATATAACTTAATATAACACATAAAGAAATGCGCTTCAAAACGCGGACGGTATCAAATGACATAATATTAGTTAAGCAACAAACAGATTGTCATAATAAACCTCATCTTACTGAGCATGGATGCTGTATTTCACAGTGGGAAGTATGTGTGCATTTATAATCTTCTTATAACTGCGGGTTAAATATATATGTTTGATTTTTTTTCAAACCTTTTTTATTGACTTTATTTACTGAATATCTTTCTTTCTTTTTATATGAAAATAGTCATGTAATTTATTTATACATTTACAAACCAACAGCATATAAATCCATTTTTTTCGGTCTGGGCCAATTACACTGTGGGTTTGTTTTTGGCTAAGTATCATGAATAAAGTCCATAAAAGAAAATAAACAAATATACAAACCGTCAAATACTGCTGCACAAACTCTATCCGTGTTGCTGATAATTCAACTATATGCGCCTCGAATAACTTGCGCATTTCCCTGTAAAGGCTCCCGTAAGCCTCTGTATTCTCTAAAACCTGATCCTTAGAAAAGACAACTTAATAGTTACATTCAGTTCATAGACAACGATCAGCGCTGATATATATAACTGGTTCCCGAGGCTTATCCGAATTCGTGCACACTAAGCAATTTAATGGTTTTGATAATTAATTATTTGTTTCTGCTTTAGTTTTTTTATAAAATATATGTGAAGTTGCAATTTAATAAATGAAATAATTATCATACATAATTCTTCATAATATGAAAGAATTTTACTCACACCGACATAACATAAACAACATAAATTTCATTATTTCAGGGTGATCATCTCAGTTAAGTAATACTTGTATCACACTAAAAACGCCAGGGCCAGATACAATAATTCACGGTTCCAGACAATCAACCGCGAAGCAGCATTTTTTTATATGGTCTAAATGGGCAGTTCCTAAACGCCTAATGATACACCTGGCATGCTTGCTGTCTCGATTTCAGCATGATAAAATGTGGAAGTTTACGCGCAATACAGGTTCGTATGTGTGTCTAAGTTTAATTAATTTGACGATAGAATGAATTATAATAACTTACATATAAGACTTTTACACGCGTTTTCGTTCTAATGGAAATGTAATTTAATACCGCTAAACAGATAACTGTCAGGAATATTATTAAAACGTGGTAACTGTTTTTGCTATGGCAGCTAGTATATATACCTTCAACCGGGTAGCAATGTTTCCCAAGCTGATTTTATCGAAATCCAGGTTTAATTCGTCAAAAGATTCGCATGTGCCTATGCTATCACCGTCCCTGTTTGCATTGTCTTGTATCATCTAAGTAAAATGATAAATAAAATTAAGTTATGATGTATCGATTCTACGTTTTCTCAGAAAAGGTCGAAAAAATACCATACTGCAAATTATTTGAGTGCAAAATCATAACGGTATTGAATAAATTCTTAGTGTATTTAGTATTTTGTTACATAAATGGCAATGTATTACATGTTTAGCCTTCGTTTCATCACAAATACATGTACATAACTTGAAGGCAAATTAACAATTCGATTATGTTCAAAATCAACACAGCAATTTGTGAGTTTACATTTCCGATTCCGATTTTTAAATATCTAATACCATAACCCAGACAAAAGCAACATGAAGATCGGTCTGTATTAATTTTTAAATAAACGTCCACAAACTTAAACGTTTATTTGAAATACTTGTTAATGCACGTTTTACTTCTTCTATAACAACTTAAAGATGTCTAAGATTCGGAGGCAGATTAGTGACGATCAATTAATTATCCAAATGCAGAGTCAGATTCTAGATTCGACGAATAATGTTTGAAACAAATTTGAAACTGTGATAGCCGCTTTTCGCTGATGGACCTCGGCATGCGTAAAACGTGTTTGTTTCCACCAATCAGGAAGACCTTCATGTTTGTGCCAATCCTTATCTGTGTAACTTCCAGGCAGAGATTTCGATCAGTAGAGTAACATTCAATCAATTTCCCAAAAGTAACTTTTAAATATAAAAACGGTACTTTGCAAATAAATTCTTACGCTATCGAATGCCTCGTTGATGCGGTCCGTGAGATCCCGGAAGTGGTCGTCGAAGTGCAAGACCGACTCGAATGCTGCGCTCTCTTTTCGTTGGAATTCTTTCTTACACATGTACCAGTCCTGGTTCCGCAACTGTCGCCTAGTTAGCTCCCCCTTGCACTGTGCACAGATCCGCAAGAGGACGGAATACTTCGGTTCTTTCACCGGGGCCTATAAACGGTCGTTAAAATGTAAACTTAAACACACATGGTCGGAGCGTTTTCCGTATCTTGAACCAAGCCACAAAATGTGACTGCACAACCTGCTAGTAAACTGCTGTCTGGAGAATTCGATATACCCGGTAAACGCAAGCAGTTAATGGAGAAAAAGTCGTTCTTATACATACATTCAAGAAGGTTAATTATGGTTCTAGTATAATTACAAAAGACGTTCGTATCTATAAATTCTACAATAGTCATGTTATTATGGCCATCCCCGCCGAAATGTGTTTGCTTGTATGAGAACATTTGTTTTAGAGAGTAGAATACTGAAGAAAGTAAAGATAATTCAAAAACTACGGCCGATAGAGTTATGGTTCATGTTCACTGCAATTCTTCTAGTTGCCATCTGTTTATATTTCTAGTTACAAGTAAATCCTTTCAGAAGATTTAGGGTTATGCTGCGGACAAAAATTTAATTTGAAATTAAACGGGATTTAATTCAAAAACTAAGGTAGATAGAGTTATGGTTCTAAGTCATTTCACTTCTCCTACTTGCCATCTGTTTATATTTAAAGTTTCAAGTAAATCCCTTCAGTAGATTAAGAGTTATGCTCTGGATACAAATTTACTTTGAAATTATATAAAGGGAGATTATTCAAACACTAAGGTAGATATAGTTATGGTTCTTGGCCACTGCATTTTTCCTACTTGCCATCTGTGTATATTCTAAGTTTAAAGTAAATCCATTGAATATATATTTGGAATTAAGCTCTGAACAAAGTTTCGGACAGAAGGACGAACAGACGGACGGACTATATACCCTCCGAAATTTCGGCGGAGATAAAAAGGCTAACTGCAGAAAAATGGCAAAAGACGTCCGTATACATGAATTGTAGAAGGCAAAATACGATACCAGTATTATTGCAAACGGTATTGTTCGTATGTATTAATTCTAGAAGGCATACAACTGAATTAATGAATAAGACGTTTGTATACATAAATTCTATAATGATTATTCGAAAAAGCGTTTGTATACATGAGTTTTGGAAGGACTACTTCGATATATTGGAAATAAATCGAATGTTTGAAAAACATATAGGGGATAAGTTATTTGATTATATCATGTTACGTACATAATAACTCTAATACATTGCCTGGAATAACTCGCAATATAATGCTATATCATTGGCATAACATGTCAGTCTCTAATTATAATTACGTAGCTTTAACACAAAACTGAGACACATACTCAAATATAACATATCACATACCCCTTGTACACGAATAATGGCCAACCTAGCTTTTTCTAATGATCCACTGTCCTCATAAAATACCAGCAACTCTGTGTGAGAGAGAGAGAGAGAATATATGTTTCATTATGCTGTAGTTTGCATTTTGTTAAGGGGACCTTTTCACAGGTGCGTGTATTTAAATTATCACTTTGTCTTCAATTGAGGAAAATCCAAGTAAAAAACGCATTACGATAATGTAAAGCAAAAAGTTTCAATCTTTAAAAAGTTTCTTCCAAAGGGGTTTTGAAATGGGACCTCTATACATTTTCCAGCTCGTATATACAAATACACATAGGCAATGTTTAATAGTTTTTGCGATCCACATAGATCATATATAATATCAGTACTACAAATGCTAACACTATAATTGTTTTATTAGGTTTCTTTATTCAACGTTACGAACGCCTTATTATTTTCATAATCAGACTGATCTTTTCTGCTTAACAAAGCGGTATTAAAATGTGATTTCTCTATAATGCCCATTATTTTGTTCCCCCATTTTATATTTGGATAATCTTTACAAAACTTATTGGATACTGTCAAATTATGACTATGTTAGCCGATAAACGAACGTCACGTTTCAATGCTACCTTTGTGCGCACACGCCTTGCAAAGCGCTAGCCCGCAGACCCGGCAGTTACGATGCTTGACGCGGTCAAGTTTCTTGCCACATGCTCGACAAAAGTGCACACTCGTCTCCAACTAAATGCGACAGAAGATATGACATGGCACCAGTCACTAACATACTGGTTTTGATTGAAAATAAGGACATTCACTCGTCTCTTTCATACATAATCTTGTATCGTGTGATTGAAGCAAACATCCGTTAACATTTCATATTAAATCATTGGGCAATTTATTTGCTTATAAGTATAATTATTTAACAGTTTTCTTTGTAAGACCGTTGTAAACTTCGCCATGCGAATTCGTTTATCGGTTTAAGCTGTTTATCAATGTATCATACCTAATAATACGTGTGATAAAACAGGGATAGAACACACGACTTCGAAATAAAACAAAAACACGACTATTAACATCATATGTCTTTCCGTTTGATGCCACTCTTAGAACTGGTTTTCATATTCTACCACTGTTCTACCACTGTGACATTTCGTCCTTATTTGTTTTAATTGTGCACGCACGAAGGACGTGATCGAGTAAATATTGTCTGTCAAACAACTCTAGTCAGTATTTTAATATTGCAAATGCACCACTTTTCTTACCTCCCAAAACGTGGATCTTTGCCAGCCGGGCACGTCAACGTATCCCCTGATCTCGCCCAGGGTCCGGAGCACGTGCGAGGTACCGATGCTGTCATGGAAACCCTGGAGCAGGCGGAGACACTCCTTTTGGTAGTCAACTTGACACCTTTAGGATTATATTTATAGTTTAGTAGACAAGTTAAATGTAAACCTGAAAGGGGCATATCGACGTCTGTGGTTTTCTCTTGCTTCACGTGCTAATGTTATGCGATTAATATGGCTTCTCTTTTGCATATTTGTATTTACTTCTCCCCACATGTGTTCCAATATTTGACTAAATCGTGTGTAAAATAAGACAATTGTATACTCGTCGATCTTAAAAGCATCCATATAATTGAACACAACCTCCCACTAAACGTGCAACACAAAAGCATAACATCACACATGGCAAACGTTAACGCTTTCATCTAAAAAACCAATGAGAAATGTTATTAGAAAGCCATTTATACGAAGTATCAAAGGGGTGTCGTTTGCAGTTCATATTTCGTCACAAATTACCATCAACATTGGGCGTTAATAAGTCCTCTCAAATTACATGTTTTTTGTTCCTTATTTTAGTAAAGAGAATGCACGGTATTTGTAATATCCTCATTAAGGGCGTGCTATTTTAATCAAATAACTACAATTTAAGGTTGGGGGAGCAAAATTTAGTAAAATGTATCCGCGGTTGACCATTATTGATTGCGTACAAATAATGGAGTGCATATTCATTGCCCAAATATATAACAATTTGTGCACTAAAGTTCTCCAATTATGGTACTGCATACTTGTAATGTTACAAACAAGTTTGCACAATTTTGTCATACGAATTAAAGAAAAACGGACCACATGAACTTACTGGTCTTTCCAGAATCTCTTTTGCCCGTGAGTATGCTCCAAGATTACTTCGCACTCGGTCTTACGACGATCCTTGCGTGATATACCGCGGATACTCGAGAAATATTCAGTGTGGGATCGGGTTACACCGACCTGATTGTACGTTCCTTCCGAGAAACACGTGTAGCACACCTGACATAACATAAATTCATACCTGATATAAAATGTCAATACATTTTAAAGGTCACGGTCACTGAAGCTCACCCGGTTAAGCACATGCCTTAAAACGGAAGGTCTATCGTGCGAGTCTCGAATTTGCTGCACACTTATCACCACCCGACGATCATAAGATAAAGACAAGATATTTTCATGCGATATAATTTAGTTTCATGCGATATGGTATAAGATACTTTCATGAGATGTGGTTTAAGATACTTTCATGAGATGTGGTATAAGATACTTTCATGCAATGTGGTTTGAGATACTTTCATGCGATGTGGTATAAGATACTTTCATGAGATGTGGTATAAGATACTTTCATGCGATGTGGTATAAGATACTTTCATGCGATGTGGTATAAGATACTTTCAAGAGATGTGGTATAAGATACTGTCATGCGATGTGCTATAAGATACTTTCATGCGATGTAGTATAAGATACTTTCATGCGATGTGGTATAAGATACTTTCATGCGATGTGGTATAAGATAATTTCATTTGATGTGGTATTAGATACTTGCATGCGATGAAGTATAACATACTTTTATGCGATGTGGTATAAGATACTTTCATGCGATGTGGTATAAGATACTTTCATGCAATGTGGTATAAGATGCTTTCATGCGATGTGGTATTAGATACTTGCATGCGATGTAGTATAAGTTATTGTTAAGAAAAGCATGGTATTCGTTTTAAACAAAATACTCGTTTAGCTTCCTACAGACAAAAACAAAATACATTAGCAACGCAGTAAGATGCTCCGAACTTTTTATTGATAGGTCTTTGCCTGCAAATGGTCGGTATCTAATAATCAAAATAATTTTTAAGTAAGTAAATTTCTTTATCGGCCAAATACACAAATGCTGTACTTCAAATGAGTGACTTTGAAACAACTGTTACCCATTCGCGCGTCTCTGAACCTGTACGCACCAAAATTCCGAAGCATTGTTAACTGACCGAACACAACGATATCACTTCAATGTAATATCTGGGTAACGTTAACAAGTTGAAATACCTTGCAGGGTGTGCCGTTTACATCCGGTTGTGCCGAAGCGTCCAACTTCCTTGCGAAGCAGAGGCAGTTCCGACAGAACACCTCGCCGCATCTGATTGAAAGTATGGCGATTTGTTAAAAGTATTAGAACAATAAAATAGTCATAATCACACATGTAAAAAAGTAAGCAATTTTAAAAATCTTGAAAATTGCCCGTTCAAACAGAGCTGTGTATCCATAATCATCAACCAGTACCTGTGACAATGATGCGGCCGCCGAAGGAGGGTTAGGCCGAACACGACGCCGCACGTGGAGTTCTGGCAGCACGTGCGCTCGTGCCTGTCCACGTAGTGATGCTTCGTCACATCGGAAACACCTGTAGTTAAGAAAACAAAACTGATGATTTAAAGTTAATAACTGAAGATGTAATTGCGAGTCAGATTTTTCTATCGAAAAGCGAGACACTAGAAAAGAATAATTTTATACCGCCGTTTAAGATAGAGTTAAAGTACTTCTTATTCTTAAAATTGGTTCTTATCGTTTTAGTGCGGTCTGTGCAAATTCCGTGTATTTTCTGCGAATGAAGAAACTTATTTACAATGCCTTACAAATTACCTTGTCAGTAAAACAAGTGACCAATTTATCTAACATAATAATAATACCATTCCCCTATTAATCAACTAAGGTTGTAATAACCATCCAGCACGTTACCCGGTTAAACAGTTGCGAGTAGTTATAATTGAATACAGCCTTGGACAGAGAGATTAGCAAAATGAAATTTTATTCGAGATTCCTATCCACACTAGATTTGAATATGCATTAAAACCTATTGAATTGTTTCTCGTTTATCGTTTTTAAGTTATATAAATGCATAACCAGGCCCGGTTCAACCACAAGGCGAAGAAGGCGAACGCCTACGACGGCGAATTAATAGGGTGGCAGTGCGGCACTTTTAGCTACGTAAAAAAATTAATATAAAGAAATGCCGCTCTTTAATTATAACTGGATTGAATAATTTTTGTGACGCTGTTTACACACTAGTTTTTTTTAATCATCGAGTATCCTTCCGGATCCCTTAGTATAATATTTAACTGGTAAAACAGCCCGATAAATAGTTGAAAAGCTGATTCTCGCAACATATTTCTAATCGAATTAATGCTTTAAAACCCCTTCGTTATCAGCTAAGTGATATTTACGATGCTCTGGCAGAGATTGCTGATGACAAAATTAAACAGGAACATCTGGTAATACATCACGAACAGAAAGGTTTTTCTAAAAACCATTTCTACTTTTAAGTTTGTCGTTTATCTAGTTGTGTAATATGACGTTTCAGATCAACATGAATAGTAAACAACCTCAGGCAAAAGAAGATATAAATGGCGCAATCAATCATGTGGGTGAAATGTTCTCGGAAACCAAGGATATGGCTATTAGTTGGGAAAACACTGGTTAGCGGAGATGAAGTTGAAATCAAATTAGAGATACCAGCACAAACCAAACCTGTATAAGTGGAAATAATAAACACTTTGCATACGAAGAAGATGACAACGAACCTATTAAGGATCCAAAAGACAAATTCAACGTTAACTTAAACGTCGCTCTTCTTGACACAGCAATCGGTTCAAGAAAGATTCATTATGATACAACAAATAAATTCGGTGTTTGGTTTCCTCTATCATGTTCACATTTTGCAGAATAAAACTAGCAATAAAGGTTAAGAACATGACTTGATTCTTAAGAAAGCATTGCAACATTGACACTCCAAAGATATAGTTGATCTAAACAGTGAACTAAAAGCCATTTCAATACAATTTGCACGGTATACACCGCCACATGAGTCAGGATGACCTAAACTTTATATCAAAATATAATCTAACAGATAGTGTCCCCGAAACTGCTTAAGCTCTGCAAATCTTCTCGACACTTCCCGTGCCGGTTGCTAGTGATGAGCGAAGCTTCTCGAAGCTCAAACTCATAAAATATATCTGCGAACATCCATGCTACAAGAAAGGCTTGTCGGAGTAGCTTCTCTGTCTATTAAACATAAAATTGCTAGAGATATTGAACTGATGACACTCGTTTCTACATTTGCTAAAGCAAAAGCGCGAAAACAAACGTAGAATCAAATAATATAGTTTTATACATGTATAGACTTTTTAATGTCAATACTAATTAAAACACACGACAGCACATCATTCGTTTGTGAAAGTTAATATTTATTAAATATCCAAACATTTCTGAACACTAATAAAAAACAAACAGGTGGATTAGGATGAAGTGTTTATATCGTATGACGTAAGTGCGCTTTTTACCAGTGTCCCAGTAGATAGAGCCTAGGATATTATCCATAATAAACTACTCGGGGACCCGGATCTGAGCGCTAGAACTACTATGTCTCCACAACAGGTCACCAACCTGCTAGGACTGTGCCTTAATTGCAATATTTTATGTTTGATGGTAATTTCTACCAACAGATACATGGAGCCGCTATGTGTTCTCCTGTCTCGCCGATTGTGTGCAACCTATACATGGAGCATTTTGAGGAACAGGCTCTCCGCACAGCCTCACACCCACCAGGCTGGTGGTTCCGCTACGTCCATGACACCCACACAAAACAGAAGGATGAACATGTCGAGGAGTTCACTGAGCACATCAACTCCATTGACCCTGACATAAAGTTCACGATGGAAAAAGAAGAGAACGGCTCACTAGCTTTCCTTGACACCAATACAATCAGAAAACCGGACAGCAGCTTAAAAATCACTATCTAAAGAAAACACACACATACAGACCAATATCTAGATTTCAGTAGTGAGAACTCTTTTTGGCATAGCTAGATCAATAATTTCTGAAGATCATGAACTGAATAATGAAATGCAGCATGTCAGCCAGGTTTTGAAGAAGTGCCATTATCCGGAATGGGAACTGAAGAAAGGAAGGGAACAGGCCAGCAAACCCAAGTCCGGTACGGAGAGCAAGAGAGTACCAGGGCAAGCCAAGTCTAAGGGCAACGTCGTCCTTCCATATGTTCAAGGTACCTCTGAACAGTTGAAGCGGGCCTTTCTTAAACACACCATCAGTGTATCCATTAAGCCACATAAAACTCTAAGACATCTGCTAGTTCACCCTAAGAACAAACTAGACAAGAAAGACATCTGCGGACTTATTTTCCATAGCAAATGTGTTGGCCATCCAAAGAAACAATTTTCAAAGGATTATATTGGTGAAACTGAACGAAAATCTGAAAGCACCATTCTTGGAACACAGGAGACCGTGTTCAACATCATCTTATGTCTCAAGGCATATACATGACTGTAAACCGGACCACACAATCACAATGGAGAACGTTAAGATTCTGGACCGTGAACCATCTCGGTTCGAGAGAGGGGTCAAGGAGGCTATTTACATCCGTGCACTTAGACCGGCGCTAAACAAGGACGGGGCCGCTAGCAACTCTCGCTCACCTGGGACAGTACGTTAACATCGCTCACCCGACAATTAGCGGTGTTACATTTTCCCAACAGAAGAAATCATTCTGCTGATGAAGTCCGTAGTACACGGAAACCACACAGTCAAACTTTCATCGAAGTTTATTAAATATCTAGCTGCTGTGAACGCGGGGGCGCAGTGAGACAGGTTCGCCTAGGGTGCCAAATACTCTGGCGTCGGCCCTGGGCATAACAAAATGGTTATCAACATAATTTGTCAGACATTTTCTGTCAATACATATCTTCTAAAACAATTCGAACACAAATATCAATATGGTTGCAGAATATAGGATTCCTATATTCGATTCATTTATTATTACTTTTGTATTGCTCATAACCAATGAGTGATAAAACTGCTCTGGATTTTCTTTCGTAGTACATACCATATGGAAATTATATGCAGGAAAATTAATGTGTTCTAATTAGAATCTCTGAGACAATAAGCATGCCATACATCACAATTACGTTATCAAACGTGGATAAACTGCAGTCTATAAAAATGTCTTTATAAACTAAGCAGTGAGTACATATCCTTATAAGAAAAATTAAGTCTTTTAAACTGCTTAGCGCTTAAAGAGAAATTAAACAACTTTTTGTCTTTTATTGATCACATTATCCACTGGGCATTAAAATGCCTCTATATAGGCAATGCCAGCTTCCACATCGTCAGCCTCGTTCTCGATTCGTTTCATCGAGGAGAGAGTCAACATCTATAAAACTCGATATCGGGAATGCGAAAACGGTCTATTGACCGTTAATGATGAAATGTGAAAACAGCACTTAAGTGCTTGCATATTTGTCGAATAATAAAATATGTAATCTATTGTGTTATGTATTTCATATTGATTAAAAGTTCAAATAGTACACTGTTAGTTTACTCACATCTTTTATACAATACGTTAAAAGAAGCCCATTAAACCAAAATAGATAATCACGCTGTCTTTCACTGGTATTTTCCAGTCGTCGCATAACAAGAATATTTTCGTTGTCCTGGTTTGCTGACGATGTTAAGTGTCAATAGTTAATATAATTTATATGAATGAAGGTTAATACACCATTTGAAGCACATGTTTTTTCACCATAGTCTCACAACCAATTGGTTCCATTTTGTCTTCTAAATAAATGAGAATTATATAACATGCTCACAATACAGAAATACAAACAAAATTATATTTACCCATATGCTGAAATCCCTTTTGAGTTAACTTATGCATGTTACAATAATTGCGCTAATTGTTTCAAATATCGTTATCCTCATCAATCATATGGAAATTATATAACTCATACATTATTTGGTAGCCGATATATGCTTAAGATATCTTGCGACTGCACTTATCAAAACGCCTTAGCCGTGTCATGTGCATGGCTATGGTTTTGAAAACACCGAAGCTGCGACTTATCAGATAGACATGAATCGCAATAACTCCATCGTTTTTTATTTTGTTTATTCGTTAAAATTTGTAACAGATGACTAACATTCTGTCGCGAATGGCAAAACTCAAAGAAAAAATAAAAGAAAATAAAATAAATTTACCTTGAAAACTGGATTTATCTGTCCACTTTTAGAATTGACTAGTATGAACGCTCTTATTCATTTGTCAATAATTATCATCATTTATTTTTTCATAGTGTCATTTGGTCTGACATGTGTTCAGACACCGTAAACAAAGATTAAAACCCCGATAAGCATGTGCGAAGCTATAGAGGAAAACTAATTCAAAGCTCGAATAATATTACATTTTGTAATACTATTTGAAAACGCCAGTAGAAATATAACAATAGCAACATGAGAAAGGGCTTTAAACCGCGTCATGCATTAAAAACTGAAATTTAAAGTGGCTTACTCGTACTGTTTCTGCTAAACACAATACAGTTAAACACGATAAGTTTTAAATCATACAACAAATAAAAGTAAATATACCGTGTAAAATACAAATACAATTGACCCGATCTGTGTTGTAAAACTAAACTGCACACATCAAGAGTACAAGCTAGTCGTGTGTACCCGTGTATGTGTATATTCGTTTATTTTTAAACAGTTTCTCATTTGAACATAATGTGAATGTTTCGTAAAATGCGAATGTATTATATGATACTGATATATACAATTTTGTAAACAAGAAGATATTATGTTGATATTTGTATTTACTTTATTTAACCGTGTCTCAGAAAGTTGTTATTTGGATGTTGTGGTAGTTATATCCCCCAATTCTTTGCATCGACAATTCCAATATGCTGATTGTTTTAATGTTTTATGCCGTTTTAAACATACAGGAAAACAAATATTGTTAAGCTATGATTTTGCCATGTTTGAACTGCGTTAGGCTTTCTTAATTGCGTAGAAATTATCCGAGTATAAACCGTGTGAAATAAAAAAAAAAACTTAAAAATTAATTTTGCGGAAGCTTTATCTCGACATAAGCCCGACATAAATTAAACTTACGTTTTCAGTTAGCACAGCGGTAATACGCAGTGATTTACGGCAATGTAACCTGAAACAATATTTGCTGACAGAAAATAAGTGGTGATAGAGCTATTCTGCTATATACCTCAACTTTGATGCATCGTTTCTCTTTCTCGTATTTCTTTGCATATTTGAATAACAATTTCAAAATATTCACGCACACACAAATTAAAGCAAGTTTTCAAAACTGGTTTTATAAACATTTCAACCCATAATGTGGTCTGAAACTTTGTTATGAAATTTAATTCTATACCTACGGTTATGATATTTTATATTTTCTGTCTTTTTTACAGGACACTGAAACTTGTCTATACCGAAACACAACAAAGTTGTTTTAATCAAAGTTATATTGCGTATCAAAATATCGTAGGACGACCTGTATTAGTGGCTTTGAATAAACAAAAAATAAATGCCAGTAATGTAGAAAAACAACTTGGAACTATTGTAGAATGGAGTATTTACTGACTCTTAAATTGGTTGGGTTGGGTTCACATTCTTTTTTCTGTGTGTGTTGGTGTGATTTTTTTACAGTTGAGATCCTATGCTTCGTACATAAGTTTCTTATTTTAAATATCATAATCAGTTTGTAGTGACATCTAGCTTTATTTAAACTATTTAAATCGAGTTTATTTCTTTGGTAACACCTCAGATATACTACGTCTAAATTTATAATGGGACTAATTGTAATAATCACACATGTTATTTTGTTCTCATTAAAACTTTATATCAATATAAGAATACAGCAAAAAAAGCGCGTGATTCTATCGGCTTATGACGTATGAAGTGCTAAGAGTGAGCTTATGTCAAAGGTTTTATTGAAATCATGCGTTGAAATGACATCTCCTCCTTAACTCCTAATCAGGCCATTTTTATGAAACGTCTTGGGAAGTATCATTAAGTGATTCTGTGCAAAAGTTATATAAATCCTTTCTTATATTTAAAAACGTATTTGTTCGTGTACGTCCCGAAATTTTATTGCTCATGATTTTGAAATATATTGGCGGCGATTATCACCAGATAATGCGGCGTTTCAAGCGCAGTATTCGTATCGCTTGCTTATAAGTCAAGATGGCAGTTGACGCTTGAAGTTTACGTATATTCAGTATATATGGACATAACTTTGTGTGAAAGATGGTATTTCGAAATGAATTGGAACAAATTATTGGCCTTTCAATTAGATATTTCACGCTTAGGAATTATTTCGCTCGCTTAACGGTCAATGTCGGAGAAGATTCGAATATTCGAATGTAATTAAGCGGTGGAAATCCATTTTCTTTGAATATATTTCTAATTATTTGAAGTGAAATATCTAAGTATTTTCTGACTGTATTGGTTTGAATTTTAACAAGAATTAACAAATAAACAATACATTACATTGGTCAAATTTATCAATGGTGCAATATTGGGCCATCATTTTCTCTTATTTCAAAATTCAAAATTACGATTTAATAAAGAAAACAGGGTAAGTGCTGACGTCAGGAATATATTTGCCCTGCGTAATTTACGGAAAACGTTTGACCAGGTTAATTCGGCCTTTAAGCTTCGCTAAATACACGGAATTTGTTCATACATTTTACTGCATTGACTATGATGGCCATCTTACTATGACAGCCATTGTTTATGTTAACTGTAATCTGGCGTTATAAAGGTTTCCGCCCACGAGAACGATATTTCGTTTTCACTCTTCATCAGCAAGGTAAGTAATAAAAACAGATCTATGGAGAAAACACTCTATGATGAATGGAACTCAGCTGATGGTTTTCTTCTTCTTCTTCTTCCCGTGAAGTGTAGGGCTCCCCCGGAACATCGACGCAGTGTGTACAAGGTCATTGTGAGGTAACACAAAACAAGTGCAAGATAAAACCAGATACAAAATGTGTTCGTGGTCTAATGCAGGGTGACCAGGCCTGATGTTTGTGAAGCCTTGCCAGGTTTACATTCTTACACAGGCTGTGACACAGTCAGTGCCTATTCAGGTCGTGGAAAAGTAGCTGCCTTTAAACATATGAAAGCAGTGGGCGGTTTTCAAGATACTTTCAAACAACTTGGTACCAATTGGAAACTGTCTGATGTATTATACAAAAGACTCGAGGAGTTTACCTGAATCCTCTATTCATCAAGAACGCCCACAATTGATGTTAATGAGCTAGGGTACCGCCTTTTGTGTGCCAGAAAGGGTGAAATTGAATCGTGGCAGTTACCACCCTGTGCAGCTTCCCTTAACATGCATTCCATGAGGGCAAACTACCAGTGTGCGATATGGAGACGTTGTCTTGAGCCAGATCCTTATATACCATCATAGGAAACGGTTGGTGTCTCAATATAAAGAAGTGAAACTCCAGCTGCTGGAGCAGTATTGAATTTTCATTAAAAACAATTCTTAAACAAGGTTTCTTAAAAATTAAAATAAAAACACAATACCGCCACCAGCCTCTGAAGGCTGAAAATATAACAACATCGAAGATATGCACGGGGATACACGCTACTGCATCCACAATGATTCTGATGACCGGGGTAATAAATACCTTGCTGTTGAATGGAATGATGTTCCAACTGCACCAGTTGCTGTTTTGGAAATGTTAATGTGCAGTTGCTTTCGGGAATGTAAATTGGAAACCTGTCCCTGTCTGAAATATAGACTGAAATGTACAATGATGTGTAAGCTAAAAATCAGCAAATCAGCAAGAAAATGATGAACTGTATACGTCAGACAAAGAAAGTGTTAAGACTGATGACTCAGATAGTGAAGCTGAATAAGTCTTTAACTGATCAGTAATAACAGATGGACATTGAAGTATATAATGATGATTAATGCATATACTTGAAGAACGCAGTACATCGTGACTTTAGTTACTGACAGTTCCAAGGCAGTGTTTAGCGCTCGTGCTCTGTCTTATTTGTCTGTGGGAGTAAATGAGAGTTTGCTTTTTTATTTTGAATTTTCATTTTTCTGCTTCTTGGGTTGATATTCATATTTTATGTGGCATCTCCCGCGTCATTCTTCCTTCTTGTACTTGTTAAAACAAATTAAACAATACAGACAAGTTTAATAAAATGTATTGATTTTGTTCATTAAAAGTAAGCTCAGGTAATTGTATTTTGCACAAATATTGCCTACACGTGATATAAACAGGTACAAGTTCTTAAGTATGTTTACGGCATTAGAGGAATTAATGTCACTGTTTTGTTAACTTCCTGTTGTCGTAAATGAGTACACGAAATACGTTCCATTATTGGCTAAACTGTGTAGAATCACATAATTCTAATATTATAATAGTTTTTTGTTTTCTAAATTGATATTCTGTGTACATATGTCAGTGCAGTGTGTTTCAGTTCATTGATTAAAGCTATATTTGTCTCAATATGTACACACACATATGAAACAATCAGTTTCAATGGGTCAAACTAAATCTTTCCACTAGCAAAATAATGTTATTTAGCTAATATAATTATGTTTTTTTATTATGTATTGAAGACCAAAGTGTTTTGTACCATTTGATAACAAATCAAGTTGTACTGACTCGGTTTCTATGTGCTTTTTCTTGGTTTTGCATCCCCACAACTTAAATTTTTTATGAAAATTAAGCAGATTGATGCCCCATCTTTAAAGGAGAAACAAGCGATGTGTTTGTGAAACACTATGACCCCATATATATGACCTTTGACCTTGAAGGATGACCTTGACCTTTCACCTGCATGCCAAATATCAAGTTGCTAGCTTCAATATTGCACAAGTGTACATTAAATGAGCGACTTTGACCCATATATTCGACCATTGTCCTTGAATGATGACCATGACCTTGACCTTTTACCACTCAAAATGTGCAGCACTATGAGATACACGTGCATGCCAAATATGAAGTTGCTATCTTTAATATTGCAAAAGTTATGGCAAATGTTAATGTTGGGGCAAACAAACAAACCAACGGACAGGGCAAAAACAGTATGTCCCCCACTATAGTGGTGGGGGATATAAAAATACAAAAAGCTGCCAATATCAGACTGTTATCAACCATTTTTATGTGCTAATGGCATGCATCTTCCAAGATATATAGGTGTAGTTTTGCCCCCCTTACTGGTACACCCCACCTTAATTGTGGGTCCGTGAAGTGGATTGAGTCACATGTTTAAGGGTTGAACTGCATATTCTCTCTTCCACTGCTCTAATTTTCTCATTTCCTCTTGCATGATGTCTGTATCTTCAATCGTTCTGATCTCGCGATACAGAAGGCTGTCATCTGCGAAGAGGCGTGTAGTGGAGGCTACTCTTCCTAGCATGGCATTGGTGTACAACATAAATAGCAGGGTGACTTACATAGAGCCCTGGAGGACTACCGATATGACAGGTGCAGACAATGATGTGTGGCCTTCAACAATTACTTCCTGGTTTCACTTGCTGAGGAACCTTCAGTAGGTCCCATAGTGGTCCAGCTTGATGGCGAGTCGCTTGTGGAGTATCTTGTCGAAGGCTTTGCTAAAGTCTAGTAGCACAGCATCAATCTGATAACCATCTCCCAAGCTTGAGGCAATGTCTTGTAGGGTAAATACAAGCTGGCTTTCGCATGCACGTCTTTTTCTGAAGCCTTGCTTACTGTCACTAAGTATGCCATTGCTTCAGATGCGTCATGACCTGACTGTAGACGATATGCTTCATGGTTTTGCAACAGACTGAGGTCAGGGATATTAGTCTGTAATTTGAAGGAGCTGTGCGGTCGCTTTTCTTGAAGATTGGAGTAACAATAGCGTGCTTCCAGTCATCGGGTGCTCGACCATGGCTGAGGGAGGTTTGGAAAACTAGGGTCCGTGCAGGGGGATCTCACTGGCAAGTTCCTTTACGTATCTTGGTGGTAATCCGTCCGGTCCTTGTGTCTTATGGGGATTGAGTCCTAGCAAGAATGTTTTAATGCCATTTGTGGTGATATCGAAGGGTTCTACCGTGTGGTATTAAACTGAATCCATGGTTGTAGTTTTGGAGAAGTCTTCTTCAGTGAAGAAGCTGCTAAAATGTGAGTTTAGAATTTCAGCTTTGCTTTTGGGGTTACTATGACCGAAAGCGTTGCTTTTGGGGATTTGGACCCCGGAACTTTCACATCTTTTGCTGCTACTGAAATAATACATTTTCTTTGGATTTTTGTAACTGGTGACAGTGTCTCTCACAAAGTTGTTATATGCCTTCTTGCATTCCTGTTGTGTGTTATTTTGCAGCTGTTTATACTTGGTTATGTCCTCAGGTGTGCTGTTTAGTTGAGCCTTTCTGTAAGCTTTCTTTTTACTCCTTGAAAGGCGCTTTCTGAGAGACTTTCTGGCTACTTCTATAAACACAATGGCTCGATCACTGACTCCTGGCAGTGGCTTGCCGCGTGTTACAAGAGATTGCTTGTTTGTCATGAATAGGTCGATTGTGTTTTTGTTTCTTGTTGGCAACGAGATGAGCCAGTTCAGAGCCAGTGCCATAGAAAAGGTCTAGAAAGATTTGGATTATATTATAACTGTAGTTTTAGGAGATGACGGTTTGGTTTTCCCATTCTATGTCGGACAGGTTCAAGTCTCCTGCAAACCAAATGTTAGAGTTTGGATGCTAGGTGTGTAGGCTATTCAGTGTATCACTCATCACTAGCATGTATTGTATATCACTGCTAGGAGACCAGTATAAGCTTGCAACAATTAGTTTTTGGTTTCCGCTGCTTTCTATACTTGCTGCAGTGAGTTCTATGCTTGTTTCGACTTGGAGATCATTTCCCGCTATGCTCTCTTTAGCAGCTATAAGGACTCCGCCATGTGGATCCTTATGTCGGTCTCTTCACGACAGAATATGGTAGCCCGCTGCTATAACCTCTCTCTCTCTCAAGTCTCACTTTCTATAATGATGTCGGAGTTGAGTTCTGAGAAAAGTAGCCAAAATGCTTTGAACTTTGACTCTTTATTTGAACACCTGGTGCTGTTTGCGCAGGCTATTTTTATGCGTCTACAAGGTGATGAGCTCATTTTCGGGGATCCTATTTATGTGTCAATGGATGACATGCTGCTGTTAGATTGGATAGTGGAAGCAAGTGATTCAGAGTATGGGTCACTGAATACGCTGAATTAGTGGTTTATTGCAATTGATGTTCCGAGTGAGATTGCGATTGATGTCTCAAACAGGATATAAGAGAAGTTAGGGACTCCGCAGCTAGCGCAGATCCAGCTAAGGTTTAAATCTCTATAAACATCGAGGGGCGTGTTGATGCATCTTGTATGGAACCAACAATTGCAATTATCACAGGCTATGCCACGCTTGACGGTGAGGCTACATACCCTGCATGGGAAGCGATAGATTGGTGCTGGGTTTAGATGGCAGTCACCTCAAAGCTGTATCCGAAATTTGGCTACGTCCGGATTTTGATACACTCGCCTGTTGGTTAAGCATAGGGAGACAAGTAATGCAGACATCAGCAAATGGTAGATATGGTCAGATAACTTTGGCTACAGATTAAACATTTTGTTACCTCATGTGTTGATACTAGGTTGTGGCTCATAGAGGAGGATCGGCGAATCGGTAAAAATTCGTAAACAGAAGAAATATGACAACCGGAAGTTGTTTTTGTATACACTTTGAAAGACAGAATACGTAAAAGTCAAATATCTTTGAAGTCTGTGACGATCGTTGTCAAATAAGTCTGGGTTGGGGTAGGTTAATCTGTATCTGTTGTCTATAGCTCAGATCCTTCATGCAGGTTGACCAATTTGGTGGAAAACGCAAATTGTTATTGATCCAATCAAACACACGTTTGTGCGCCTCACAGCGACCTTTACCTTGGCACTTTGACCCAAGTACACTGTACTTTTCAGATTTATGCATAATACTTATGCTATGATATCAGTTAATTGAAAACAAAAGAACCCACTGTTGTATGACTGAAATTCGTAAATGATTAATTAAAAATAAGTTAACTCTGATATTTTCATCGTGTATCTATGTCCATAAGTGAAATTTTTATTCAGCGAAATATATCAGATTTGCAAGTATGCAAGTGTTTTTGTAATAATAAATCAGGAACCAGAAACCGAATGTCGCTAATAGCATAGTTGTGTATAACCTTCGAAACCAGTCTGCACACCGAGTCACGTGAACAAACATTTCCCGCCGTTTAATAAATCCGTCACGTTTACTGCACCAAACTTGTAAACAAAGACAATGGCACCCCGAGATTACGCAGCAGAAAAGGGTAACCTGATAACATATTGATCAAAGTTTATTTGTTGCATATTGCCAAATATCATGCACCGTTGCAATAGCAACTTCTTGTTAGTATTGTCTACGTAAGTTCGTAGCTGTCAACTTATTTTTGCAAAATTCTATGTGATATTGTCTTTCTTTCATTGCAGAAAAGATCAAGACGTTTCTCCAGGAATACTATGTTGATGGGTCAGATGGTGGCAAAGACTTCGTCTATGGACAGCAGCTGGTATATTTATTATTCTTTAATGCTTTGATCTTGTATGAGAACATACAGTCAACTCGCCTGTAGGGGGTCATACCAATAGGGGGTCACTTTCGTGTACAGTCAGTGTATCTATTCTGTCACACCTTACGCTTTTTCGCTGCAAATTTCTCACGTGCGATAGACACATTTCTCTGTTTTCATATGATGAGAGACACTTTTTTTTATCGATAATTTAAGACTTACTTGAATTAAATCGAGCACGTGTAAGTAGGTAAAACCACGCGTGTAAACCTGCACCTGACGTGTCCGTTTGCGATAGCAGAGAAACTATTCCGAATCGCATATCTATTTTTAGATGTGTGCTCTCGGGGGTCATCTCAAAATGATTTTTGACTGTCACTTTGAGCAGATTTTTGTACAAAAAGGTATCGAGACATTGTTACAAAATATGGGATGTAAATAAAAAACACGATTAATTAATAATTTTACAATTTTATTTCTAGCAAATCAACTGCCTGTTGAAATAACACTTTCAATGCTGGATATTTTTTGCGTGTCTTATCAACAATGTGTTTCAAAGATAACACACACATTCGTGTAGTTGAATCTTTGTTACAAACTGTCTCAAATCATTTTGGCTATTTTGGAAGGCTGAGCTAATTGGATGCAAGTGCTTAAATCCAGTCCATAGACACATTAATTCCAAATCTTGAAATGCAGCATTGAAAGGTTTAAAATCAATAACAAAATAAAAATATATAAAAATATATAATTAACAAACAAGACATAAAGGACTAGCATATTCATTGAGTATATTATTACATATTTTGTGGGGGAAAAAATGAAGTTCGGTGTCAACTTGTTACCAAACAATACATTTGGAATGTCCTAAATTCAATGAGGTTGCAGAAAAAAATGGAACTTTGATAGAGAAGGAAGAAATTGATTTGGTAGGGTAGAAATCATTATGATAAAAGGAGAAATTGCTAAAATGAGTAAATATTACTTTTATCCTAGTGATGTCCTATGTCATCTGCAACAAACATCTAAAATATCTTTATTGTTTGGTTATGTGTTAACTCATTCATACCTGTTACAATTTACAGCAACAATTTAGTTTAAACTTAATAATTTTACAACATTTGGGAAACAAGTTCTTACAGCTTAAGACTATTCCTTCTCAATTCTGCTTCTTAGATACATAACCAGTACTCGTGCTGAAATTTGAATTGTGAAATAATCCAAAGGTTGACGCATTTATCACAGTATTGGAATCCATGCCCTTCGTGTATAGAGTCCGACGCTCTACGTATAAACCATTGTCCTCAACAGTACCAGCTGTCTATACACAAAGTTTGGTGTTCATTATGCAAGGGTACTTAAGTTATTTAGCAAATCAAACTCTGAAGCCCACCCACACACCAGCTACAAGTGATCACATTATACAACCTGTCATAAATGACAGGCATATTCAAATGGCCACAAGTATATTTTGAAGTGAATCATTAAAAAAACCTACAGGCAATTGTGGAGTACTGTATTGCATATTAGTATAACATATCATTTGACTCTGTTGAATGGCCACAAAGATTTTCAACTTTTGTTTACAGACACTGGACGAACCCACCGATGTGAATCCAATTCAGCCCCATACTTTGTACATGGGGTAAAATTAAAAAAACTAAATCCTTTTGTGTTCACCTTGTTGCACAATGTGATCAACTGATCATGTGAGAAAATACCACATGTACCATACTGTATTCATTTTTATTACAGTTCATACTGTATGTAACCTTATATGTTTACATTTATTAAAGGCAAATATTTCCTATGATATCATAGTTTATTTATACAGTACTGCGTGAGTATAACATACATTTTAATTTATAGCTAAGTTAAGTATGAAACTGTGCTCTGTATTCAATGAATTTGAAAATGGCTTTAGGAAGTTAACAACTAAGATACACACAGCAATCAAAATGGTATTTAAGTCAAAATTGTTATGTGTACCATTATAAGATGCACATTATACTTTGAAATATTTTTTACCGCATAACTATTTAATTGATTAAGATAATTAATTACCCGCTTTACAGATTTTGCTGCCTCTACAGCTGGACTACAATGTACTGATGATCTGTTTGTCTTCTGCTTTCCCATGGCAATTGTATCTGCAAATGTAAATGATATAACAAGTGTTAACCCTTTACAATGCAATAACAGGGTTTTACAAGATTTTGATGATGACACTAGATATAATTGTGATAAAAGGAGAAATTGCTCAAATTTGAGCAATTTCCCTTTTTATCAAAATGATATATAACCTTCTTAATCAACTTTGTCTTATTACATTACAACTTAGTGTGTTATCTGCAACCTCTTTCAGTTTGGGATGGTCTAAACCTAAAAATTAAGGTAATGCGGGCTACACAGAATGGTTCATGAATATTTAGAAATCCGCCAATTTATTTGAATTAATATTATAACTTTATCTTTATAATAATATCTGTCAGCATATACTCTTTCAGGCTTTTTCCGCCCTATGCCACGGGTCCGAAATTCGGCCCCATTCCCAATGCAAATCTGGCTGTTTTTTTCCCAATTGAAAAAAAAAAATTCCCAATTCCAAAAAAAAAAAAAAAAAAAAAAAATTTTTTTTTTTTTAACTTAAAATATATAAGTTAACCTGATCCGGTGTAGAAAATAGAAAGTGTTGCATAATTAAATTATCTGTTGCCTTGAATTTGTTTTAAAAACTGTAAAATATGTTAATGATTATTTAAGACTTTCCTTATTTTCCTCAAAATCCGGTGCACCTTTTTTTTTACCTCAAAAAAGGTCAGGCCTTTTCCCCAAATTCAGATTAAAAAACCTGCACTTATCTTACATGTTAATAATACTTTGTAAAATTTTAATAATAAGTTATCAAAATAGTCGTTATTTACCAGTTAACGGCTTCTTTGAAATATAAGAAACACTATTTACATGCAATAATTTTTCCCAATTGAGCCAATTTTGCGAATAATTTTTTTCCCAAAATGGGGGTTTTCACGACGCGAAATTCCCAAAATTCCAGTGTGGCGTATTCCCAAAATGGAGCGGAAAAAGCCTGTCTTTAAATTTGTTCTGAGACAGCATACATTTAGCATTTCCCTAATGCAAAGAATATTATTCAATGCATTGGATAATTTGTGTAAATATTGTGACAAAATTATAAACTGCTCATTAATGAGCCTGCAGCAGGGATATAGTGAACACATTGTGACACACTGTGAATAATGAGACCAATTATTTGAAAGAATTCATCATAGCTTTTGTTTATAATAGTGTTCATACATGTATATGTGTGTGTGTGTGTGTAATCACAGGAGCTTGAAATTCTATCACTACATAAAGTCTATGCATAAATTATTAAAAAAATACCCCACCCACCCCTCTTCTCTATATATAAAAAGACAAGCTGTCTTTTTATATATAGAGAAGAGGGGTGGGTGGGGTATTTTTTTTAAATAATTTATGCATAGACTTTATGTAGTGAAAGAATTTCAAGCTCCTGTGGTGTAATTCTGACAGTTAAGACAGTTTGTCTGACCACTGAAAGTTTATTTATTTTCATTACACATTTACAAATGGGAGAAAATATTGCAAACATTTTATTTCAAGGCATACTTTGCATGTCAACCAAGTTTAATGACGAACTATAGCATTAAACAACAGACCAAATCCGCAAAACATGCACCAAAAATGTTTGTCGAAGTTACGGTAATGTTTATACGGCCCCCGAGTTATGCATCCAGGTGGTACGGAATAGATACACTGACTGGCCTTTATATAATGGTGTTTATCTTTCTTAAATGAAGGTGGAAATGCATATTGATGACTGTAACGAGTAAAATATATATAATTCAAGAAAATAACACGAACCTTTTGGTAACCTCGGTCATTGAACAGATTAATGTTGTCCACCGACTTTTCAGACGTCCGAAAAAACGCGCCGGAAATTCAACCGATCTGAAGCCTCGTTTTGGAAATCCAAGCGCTGGCAGACCAAGAGTTCATACATTTTTTAAACATCCATTCAGTAGACAAAGAAATAATTACTTTACATGAAACAACAGACAAAATTAAGTTTCTAAACATACTCTCTCCGTACCAGCCATTCAATCTAGAAATATGTCGGAATCGGACAGGAGCCGGAATAGATAAACTGACTGTATTTCATAAAAAAGTATAATCAAATCAAAAACAAATGTTGCATTGTTTGTCCGTTGGATAAATGTACAATTTTACAAATTTGTGTAAATATGCTCCGATCTGACAGGGGAGATAATGCTGTAAACAGTGATCCTTTATTGGCGATAGTGATTGCTTTTGTGTACATCATTTTATTATAGGTAATGTTTATTTATTTTCAGTGAAACCTTTTTTTCATCTGAAATATGGTTAAATAACAGCGTTAAAAACTGTTTATTTTATAGTTTTTGTGATCTTATGATATTTTTTCATTGTCGTACTTTTATTGGTCATTTTTGCACAAAATTAGAAGTGTACTGCGGCAAAATAATACTACAGAAAAATGATATTATAGCATTTATTTATACATATTGTCATGTATACACAAAAGCCAAAAGGACAAAATTCTAATGGAAGTATTAACGTTTTTTTGGCATGTGATTCTCTATTGGCAAGTTGATAGTACATACAGCTCAAAGTTCTTGCTGTTAAACGGACTGTCCAACAGTCAAAAGCGTCGTTCGACGCAAATCAATATTTTGGCGAACTATGAGGATTGCTTATATAGCTAAAAAATACCTCTGTATTTGACGTGAGCGTGGATGGTCGAGTGGTAAAGTCGGGAGACATTTTACTCCAAAATTCCATGACTCTAGGGGTCAGTGGTTCGAGCCCTGTGGAGGTTAACGTTTTTTCTTCTGTTTAGCTCATCTATTTTTTGAAAAAAAAAAGATGAGCTATTGTCATCACCTGGGCGTCGGCGTCCGGTTAAGTTTTGCGTTTAGGTCCACTTTTCTCAGAAAGTATCAATGCTATTGCATTCAAACTTGGTACACTTACTTACTATCATTAGGGGACTGGGCAGGCAAAGTTAGATAACTCTGGGGTGCATTTTGACTGAATTATGTGCCCTTTTTATACTTAGAAAATTGAAAGTTTTGGTTAAGTTTTGTGTTTAGGTCCACTTTTTTCAGAAAGTATCAATGCTATTGCATTCAAACTTGGTACACTTACTTACTATCATGAGGGGACTGGGCAGGCAAAGTTAGATAACTCTGGCGTGCATTTTGACAGAATTATGTGCCCCTTTTATGTCCCCCACTATAGTAGTGGGGGACATATTGTTTTTGCCCTGTCTGTTGGTCTGTTGGTCTGTCTGTTTGCGCCAACTTTAACATTTTGCAATAACTTTTGCTATATTGAAGATAGCAACTTCATATTTGGCATGCATGTGTATCTCATTAAGCTGCACATTTTGAGTGGTGAAAGGTCAAGGTCATCCTTCAAGGTCAGAGGTCAAATATATGTGGCCAAAATCGCTCATTTTATGATAACTTTTGCAATATTGAAGATAGCAACTTGATATTTGGCATGCATGTGTATCTCATGGAGCTGCACATTTTGAGTGGTGAAAGGTCAAGGTCAATGTCATCCTTCAAGGTCAGAGGTCAATTATATGTGGCCAAAATCGCTCATTTTATGAATACGTTTGCAATATTGAAGATAGCAACTTGATATTTGGCATGCATGTGCATCTCATGGAGCTGCTCATTTTGAGTGGTGAAGGTCAAGGTCATCCTTCACAAGGTCAAGGTCATCCTACAATGTCAAACATCATATAGAGGGACATTGTGTTTCACAAACACATCTTGTTATACTTAGAAAATTGAAAATTTTGGTAAAGTTTTGTGTTTAGGTCCATTTTATTCCTTAAGTATCAAAGCTATTGCTTTCATACTTGAAACACTTTCTAACTATCATAAGGGGACTGTGCAGGCAAAGTAATGTAACTCTGACTGGCATTTTGACAGAATTATGTGCCCTTTTTATACTTAGAAAATTGAAAATTTGGTTATGTTTTGTGTTTTGGTCCACTTTATTCCTACAGTATCAAAGCTATTGCTTTCATACTTGCAACACTTATTAACTATCGTAAGGGGACTGTGCAGGCAAAGTTATGTAACTCTGACTGGCATTTGGACGGAATTATGGGCCCTTTATACTTAGAAAATTGAAAGTTTGGTTAAGTTTTGTGTTTTGGTCCACTTTACCCCTAAAGTATCATAGATATTGCTTTCATACTTGGAACACTCGCAAACTATCATACGGTTACAGTAAAAGGACAAGTTGCATAACTGTGGATGTCATTTTTACGGAATTATGGCCCTTTTTTGACTTAGTAACTTTGAATATATGGTTAAATTTTGTGTTTCGATCCACTTTACTTCTTAAGTATCAAGGCTATTGCTTTCAAACTTCAAATACTTTCATGCTATCATGAGGTTACTGTACCTAGCAAGTTGAATTTTACCTTGACCTTTGAATGACCTTGACTCTGAAGGTCAAATTATTAAATTTTGCTAAAATTGCCATAACTTCTTTATTTATGATTAGATTTGATTGATACTTTGACAAAACTACTCTTACCTGACATACCACAATAGACTCCATTCAAACCATCGCCTGTGCCCCCCCCCCCCCCCCCCCCCACGAATCCCCCCCCCCCCCCCCCCGAATCCCCCCCCCCCCCCACCCCATTTTTTTTTTTTAAGATCATCACACAAATGACCACCACACCCTCACACTATACCCCCCCCCCACCCCACCCCGTCCCCAAATATTTTTTTTAAACGGTTAAAAAACAAAACTATTTATTTTGATTATTTTATGTTTGAAATACCGTCCAACCATCGCACCCAAGAATCCCCCCTCCCCCCACCCGAATCCCCCCCCCCCCCGCTATTTTTTTTAATTTTTTTTTTTTTAAGATCATCTCACAAATTACCAGCACACCCTCACACTATACCCCCCACCTCACCCCCCAAATATTTATTTTTATTATTTTATGTTTGAAATAACGTCCAACCATCGCACCCAAGAATCCCCACCCCACCCACCCCCACCCCCCGATTTTTTTTTTCCGTTTTTTGCATTTTTGGAAGATAATGTAATAAATGTCCATACCCCCACACAATGCACCCCTCTTCACTCCACCCCTCCCTCCTTTGTGATTGAAAATGAGAGTCCCTTCACCTTTAAAAAGAAAATAGATGAGCGGTCTGCACCCGCAAGGCGGTGCTCTTGTTTTAAATTGTATTCTTACTTTTTTACTGGATATTTTTAGTTAAAATGTTTTAATTTATCAATATAAAGCATTTAAAGCAGTTAATGACAAGCTTTAATACACTACGCGGCCCACGATTTTTGCCTAAATCACCGACACGCGGTGGTCATAAGTTATTTTGGGTGAAAAATCACCGCAATCTCGCGCTTTCATCACGCTAGGTCGAGCATGATCACCGCGAATGCGATAAATATAATCTCCGCTGTGATTCACGGCGATTCACCGCGTTCCCGGTCAACGTGGTGAAGAATGATTTTCCTACATTACATGTACATATATAATCTTCACAGAGATTATAGCAATATAGGATTATTAGCATTGTTGGCAGATATAATTGAGTATCCTTTTTAAAATGTCAACATGTATTTCCCACCAATGTCCCTGACAGGTTTTTTTTGTCTTTTTGAATGCTGCGTTTAAAACAAAACAGTGTTCACACCTACAGTACAGGCGACGTGTACTTTGACAAAAACGCTTGTCTGCGGTGTTCAATTTTCCCGATGGGTGACATTTTGCGGGGGGCGGACACGCTACCGACCGCGGTGTTCAGGGAACACCCAAGATCGCCGTGATTGCACGCTATCGTTAACGGGAACACCCGTGATCACCGCGATGCTGCGCAGCCACCGTAAACACCTGTCTGTGAGGGTCATTCACGCGTTTTAAATGTACATGTACATGTACAAAATAAAATCATATACTTCATGTACATGTAGATATTATGTGCACATTTATGCGTACTTAAACTTGGGCAGTACGTTAAGTTGGAAACTAAAACTAAGCGTTTAGATGATCAATTCGATTAACTTTTATGGTGTAAATCAATGCAATTGCCCTTTTTGTTTTCACAAAATTGGTTTTATTTCTCCCGATTTCCAGAAAATGACTTGTACATTTTGCATGAAATCTAAATATAGCGTGTTACAGCGTGTTTGATTATATTATTCATATGAAATGTCAATTCCAAATCATTCACGAGCTAAACCCGGTACTTGAGAAGAAATTTACAACGAAACTTTAAATCGAAATTAAAAGATCCCAATGTTGTCTGCGCTACGAAGATTTTGTGTAAAAAATAAATACACTGACGCCAATTTTCGTGCGCTTTTTATGGTTCAGAACAAAGGAAATGAAAATATCATGGGCATATATACATGTATTTATTTGTGGCTACAATTTGTAACAGAACATGAACTCTACACAATGCGCGCCAGGTTTTTTTTTTCCTTCTTTGAGACCCGCCGAAAATCGGCCCTTTCCCCTCGGATTTTTTTTCCCCTCAGCTGGTAAATTTTCCCCTAGATATCATTTTCCCCTAAAAAAAAAAAAAAAAAAAAAAAATTTTTTTTTTTTTTTTTTTTACCTTTAAATATATAAGTTAACCTGATCCACTGTAGAAACTAGAAAAATCTTGCATAATTAAATTATCTGTTGCCTTGAATTTGTTTTAAAAACAGTAAAATATGTTAAATTGATTATTTTATACTTTGCTTATTTTCCCCAAAATCCAGCTTTTCGCACAATTTTTTTCCCCAAAAGTCGACGTTTCGCGCGATTTTTTTCCCCTCAAAAAAGGCCAGGCCCTTTCCCCGAAATCAGATAAAAACCCCTGCGCGCACTAGGCGTCAGGTGATTTACGAATGCTGGAATACACCTGTCCTGATTGGGCGCTTATTTCATCAAATCTTTAAATAGAAAAATATGCCGAAATTCATTTGATAGTTTAGAGATATGGCGAAAGTTTGTGATTTTTGTATTTCTATCACACTTTTATCGTCAACATTGACCAGAATTTGAATGAAATCGGAAATCTCGGGATTATCGGGTAATGGAAAGAGACGGGAATTTTCGCATGTATGCAGTAATCGATTTTGATTGTTTGTAATCGTTGTTAATTTTTTAGACACCAAATGACACCTTTAACATTCAAACGCACGGTAGATTCTTTCTGCAAATTGGTACCGACCTACGTTTATGTTTAATTATTTTATTTCTAGCGAACACGATGAACACCGCGGTAGATATTATGGGCTCGCTGTGATTCGCGGTGTCCACCTTATGGAAAACGGCCCCCGCGAATATTTGATCTGAACACCCATTGCTGGGGTTGTTTGGAAAGCGAACACCGTAAAATGAACACCGCAACGAGTGGCGTTTGTCAAAGTACACGTTGCCTGTACTGTAGCTGTATGATACCGCACCTGGAGGAGTGTTAATTGCGTTTTTGATTATGCAATTAACAGTTTGAAGCCATGGAGAACTCAAAACTGATTGTAATGTAATCGTCGTATTTTTCCGAGTCTCTCGATTCCCCGATACATATGTTTCAACTGTCTCAATCACATACATGCAACTTCTTCCGTCTTTATCCATTACTCGATAATCCCACATATGCCCGATTTCCATTTTAAAAGCGAATTCTGGTTTATATTGACAATAAGAGTCCCAAAGAATGTCATAGACACATTATGAAATGAATTTCAGCATGTGTTTCTATTTAAAGATATGATGAAATAAGCGCCCAATCAGATCAGTTGTATTGTACATGCGTAAATCACTTGACACAGTTTGCACGGGTCGTGTACAGCTATTTTCGGTTACAAATTCTAGCCACAAACACACAGTGCAAATGATTTAAATTAATTTCTCTGTTCTGATACAAAGCGCACGAAAATTGGCGTGTGTGTATTTATTTGTAAACAAACATTTCATGGTGGGTAAAGCATTGATATCATTAATTTTAATTTCCATTAAAAGTTTCATTGTGAATTTCAACTTAATTACCGTGGTACCTCGCGAAATACTTGGCATTGACATTTCCTCTAAATAAAATATAATTAAAACACGCTGTATTGTAACCGTTACGCTGTTTCAGTTCCTTCGTTATTGAAACAATTATTGCATTGTATACTGACTACACACACATGTCGTGTACAGTTCATAATATACTTCCACCACCAATAAACAAATTAATTTAAGTTTAGATTTAATGCAACATTTACACGTCATTTTCTGGGAATCGAGAAAGGGAGTTAATATTGTGAAAATAAACCAATATCAGACCTGTTTACTTCTACGGATTCACCGTAGTTACTACGGATTATTTGGCTAAACTACGTACTACGGATTTGTACTGAAAAACTACGGGTCCATTGATCAAAATGGTCAAATTTCAGTTTTAATCGTACTTTTGCTTATTTTCGGTCTTTGCGTGTAATTTATCAATCATAATCATTTTGGCGCTTGTGTAGTTAGAAAGGTTAAAATTCAAGCCTCCCATGGAAACGAGTGCAGATCGAGCTTGTTGAGTCGTCACCGAACGACAACTGACTTACCCATTGGTTCGCAAATTTATACGATTTTACGTTGCTTTTCAGTATACATGTACATCTCTGTCTTTTGCGGAGAATACCGACGATAGTCGATGTATCAGGATTGAGCAGGCCTGTTTTTACACACGTCCAAGATGGCGGCAAGCAGACGAGAAATTGCAATTAACGGCGAAAATAATAGATACCATTCAAATTAAATACGGATATCATATGGTCATTAGGGAATAATGTAATGTGTTTGTTTATTAACGCAAAATTCTACGTTGAAGATAAAAAACAACAACAAATATTTATCAGAAATCTGCACAGTGAATGTGCGTCACGGAAACGAGTGTTGGAAAATTGGTGTTCAGTCTACTCACATTGAGTATCGTTCGAAAATGGAAAGAGACAAACATAATTTGATTTAAATGTTAGTGGATCTGTGTATACTCAGATTCATATGCATATTCTGCTTTATTATGTTTGTTACGCAGTACAATGTAATGAAATAGCATTGAACTGAGATTGTCAAGTGCAAGATATTGAAAGGTAAACAAATAAAATATGTTATTTTAACTCCATTTAATACATCATTAACACAACAAGAACACTAAAGGGTGTTTGTCAATATTTGTTTATATTTTCCCCTTATGATATTTAATTTAAAAAAATACTGAATTAAATTAATAGCTTCTCTTAAAGAGCTTATGATCAAATGATGTATTTAAGAATCTATAGATTATTGCAAGTTTAATATGCATGTGGATGGATATTACCTAAATATTGTCTTCATTGTAAGAAGACGTTAAAGCAGCACTTTATAATATAAAAATGATGTCAAGCATGCACTTAAAAACAATTTTAATTCTGTTACTTTTGTCTTATAATCATATTTATAATGCTTAATGTTTCCCAATTTCATGGTTTATCGCGCTATTTTATCCAATTTCATGGTTTATCACGCTCATTTTCCCAATCCAAATTGCACAGGCTGTAACAAATAAAAGCAAAAAAATCACATAACAGATTAAATTATTAGCAAGTAAATTCATCTAATGCTTTATGTACCGTAAAACTGATATGTGACCCAGTCATGCTGTTTTAATGCTCAAAATGATTGAAATGGTTAAATCTACTGACAACAGCCCAAAACTACTGAGAGATTCCCTCCATACTACTGAGAAGCATTCGGTAGGGTAAACAGGTCTGCAATATATGTTTATTGAATTAGTCAAACTTATATTATATATATATATACACTGCAACTCCAATATATCACGGTCCGTTATATCGCGTTGTCCAAAATATCGCGAATAGGCTATGGCTCCCAAAAATCTGATGAGCATGATCTCTAAAAAACATGCTTTAAAATCTGAGAATTTGATGAGATAAAATCCGTTTCAAAGTTGTATTTTACCCTTCTTTCACCCACCTTAATTTCTGTTTAATCCTACATTCATAATCCAGTTTTAACCAGATTGTTTGCTCTCACTGTACACCACTCTAGCACCTGTGTACTGCGATAAACAATAATCCAACTTGTCAAACATCACGGGTCATTTTGGGTGTTAACCAGGTGTACGGAAGAAACCCCCTCCGGAAGAAACCCCCTTCGCTAAAAACGGCAGGGCGGAAGAAACCCCCTTTCATAGTTTGCATACGCGGAAGAAACCCCCTCGCTAGTTTTGCATAGGCGGAACAAACCCCCTTCGAGTTTTCAGACAGGCGGAATAAACCCCCTTCCATAGCGGAACAAACCCCCTTCCAGACGATTTAGTTACATTCAAACGCACGGTAATTGTTTACAGAAATTCACTTTCATTTTCAGAAAGTTCAAAAAAAAATTAAGACGAATGCTTCGGTTATTATAGGAAAATATGTACGAAATATCTTCGTCACTATCGGCTCTGGGCGCTAAGTTTTTGTTTTTGTTATTTTTATCAATTTAGTACAAGTTAACGCATATAAAATGGTATAATCTCACTGAAACGAGTGCAAGACAAATTCACACGAGCACCTCATCATTAACAACTTGTGAACAAACGGCCGGTACACCTCTTTACTCAGCACATAACAGTTTGGAAATAGATAATCGCACCTTCATTTAATTATATAAAAGGTCCTTTAATGTACCGGCTATTGTAGATAATGATGAGAAGTTGTGTCATCGGCGCCTTTGCGGCTCGTGTGAAGTTATGTACATTTTTTTTTTAAATTACATTTGCTCGATTTATTGATCGTATATATATATAAACATCGTTGGTATCTCGAATATATCAATAATGGAGATCATCAAGAACAACAAGGGTGGGCAGAAGTTGTGTTACCAGGGGTACTGCTAGACGAAGAAAGCAAAGTCAGCGGTTAGCCAGCGTTGGGAGTGTGACCAACGGGGTTCACAGAAATGCCGTGCTATTGCTACCACTGATCTGGAGGTAAGTAATATTATACCATGTACTTATACTCAAAAATAAATGAGTCTTTTTCTACAAAACCCATGTTTTGCGATTATTTTTTTATAATATTCATTTTGCCTAAAATTCCAATTCGTCACATCTGAGTATCGCTATTTAAGGCAGAGATATTAGTCATATTAACATTTTTAAAATGGCTCGGACAAATGAATAAGTACTTGATATTATAAGTTTGTAAATAAATGTAAATATATGCCTGTTTATCGTTAATGAATGCGTGTCTTTTTTCAACATTAAATTCTTTGTTGCTTTTTAATATATGCTTGTTTGAGATCTTTGTAAATAAATGTAAATATATGCCTGTTTTATCATTAAATGCGTGTCCTTTTTTGCAACAACAATTTGTTTAATGTTTTCTAGTATATGCTTGCTTGATCTTTGTAAATAAATGTTAATATATTTCATTCTATTTGTCTATTTTAACCTTCAATAATAATTCTTTCCCCCATTCATTCATTATTCGTTTTATTACCATCTTGATTAATTCTTCACAGCTTGTGAACAAACGACTGTTACACTCCTTTAATCAGATTTTCGCACCTTCATTCAATTATCACAATCACGATGTTTGAGTTTCACAGATTGAATATTTAGGATGTATCATTAACAACTTCATTAACAACTTGTGAACAAACGGCCGGTACACTTCTTAACTGTAAATCCGAAACATACTCCCGTAAGTTGGTGTTAACGCGTTTTTAATACAAAACACACTTCTGAATGTTCTATTTTGTGTTGACTCTTTTTCTCAATAAAAAGGGCGCGAAAATTATGCAGCATATAAAGCGTGGGTGTATTGAGCGTTGTAACAAGCACACAACTAGTCAGGGGATTGATGCATGTTCGGAGGGAATATTTCATCAAGTCTATAAATTGTCACTTATGCCGAAATTTATTTGATACAAAAGAAAAATGGCAAGGTTTGTGTTAAAGAAATTATTGAGAGCTTTTATCCTTAATATTTACCAGAAAGTGCTTTAAAAATGTTATAAACGGGATTATCCGGAAATGAATATAAACTTGATAAGTAGCAAGCATGCAGTAATAGATTCGGGTTGAAACGGATGTATTGGGGAATCGTTCGAGTCGGGATTTTACTACCTCTGCGGGAAAGACTTAACACTTAGGAAGGGGGTTTATTCCGCCTGTCTGAAAACACGAAGGGGGTTTATTCCGCCTGTCTGAAAACTCGAAGGGGGTTTGTTCCGCCTATGCAAAACTAGCGAGGGGGTTTCTTCCGCGCATGCAAAATGTGAAAGGGTGTTTCTTCCGCCCTGCCGTTTTTAGCGAAGGGGGTTTCTTCCGAAGGGGGTTTATTCCGGTAATCGTTAACCATTCTCTATTGATTTGCTTTGAACTACCGAAACGCACCAGTAAACACATGAAGGTGTATACAATTATAACTGTAATTGTCACAAGTCAATACTGACCTATCTCAGCAATCTTTGCGCTTTAGATACAGTGTAAATTATTTGCTTTTAATTGAGAGGTGAATCATGTTCCTCAGTTTGTCAAACTTTCCATGCTTTTCATGAGGTTAATGACGTCATTTTGTAAATGGGTCTTATTTGTGCATGCTTTCTTGAACAATAACATTTGACAATGGTGTTTGGGATTACAAATTTAATTCAGGGTTTTTTTTTAGAAAAAGGGGAAGACACTGGACGCTGGTTGAGAGGGGAAAAAAGAGTGCGAAAGAGACATATTTGGGGAAAAAATAAAAATTGTTTATTTCAATGTCTTATATACATCAATCAGTCAGCAAGCACATTTTTTGCAACGTTTCTTTAGTCTACATCTAGTCTACAGAGGCATATCTCTTTCCTTTTTGTTCTTAAACAGATCAACAACTAATTCCAAGTCCTCTTCTAACAGCTCCTCTTGGTAGAGGTTGATTCTCATAAGTGAATCCAGGGTCTGCTGGCCTAGTGACCTTAAGTCCGTACACATGTCGTTCATGGCACTGAATCCTCTCTCTACAACTGCTGTTGATTGTGGCACCAACAGGGCAAGTTTGTAAAGCTGGAGTACAGTTGGATACGATTCCTGCATGATGTCATCTTGGGCAATATGCATATACACCTTCCCCAGTGTGTCACAGCCTTTCCTTCTGAAAATACATTTAAACGTCTATTTAAACCAATGAAGTATAAAGTATGCAGTTTCATTGTTAAATTGTTTATCAGTTATAAAATAAAAGTAAATTATGTCATTTTTCTCAAATAGCCAATAAACATAAAATTATTATTTATTCACTGTCTGTGTTCTACTGCACCAAAGACTGAATAGTATAATGACTATGTTATGACTGAATAGTACTAAATTTGTTTATTAATATTAAATCCAAAATAAACAGTTGCCTTAAGTAATTACAGAAACCTGTACATTAATCATAAGTCACTTACATTAATTCATAAAACAATTCTTTATTACAGCTAATATTAGTGTTTCAGGTCTTAAAAGTAAAAACTTAAGCTGAACAATTAGTACTACACATTATTATGTCAGTAAAAATTTTATTGCAAAATATCACTGGTCTGATATAAAAAAAATCTCAAAAATTAAAAAGTGATATTTTTAACACTGTCTGTATTAATATACCTACACAACTGTAACAAAAAATTATTAACAGGTTATAAACAGTAGTCAAAGAACCTCAACTATCTGAAAGCAGAAGCTGGCAGGCCAAACAAATAACAACAGCAGCATGAAATGTTTGATGAAGGAAAACTAACACAGCAACTGAAACTCAAAGTGAACATTAATTCATGCTCTGTTATTGGTAAGTACAAGCAGAAGTTGTACACAAAATGAAAATAATAACTTGAACATCTGATGAATGAAAATTAACTAAACAGTGAACTGTTTACTATCTTTACTTCATCATAAAGAGTTGATTTCTGAAAGCCAAGAGCTCATTCTCAATTAATTTCTGATCCCCTAGCTCAGGGGGGACTATCTTTCTGTGTCTTTCATAGATATCCACCTTCTCTGACCCATAGAAGGATGACAATGCATTTGCATGATCCTGTAAACATACCATTCCCATGATGGAAGGCAGGGGTGGCGAAATCTCAAAAAACTATACTTGTCCACGGACAACCATTTCGGAAATTCAACTTGTCCGTTGCTGAACTACACTTGTCCGTTAATGTTTATATAAATTATAAACGCATTTATTGATTAATGTTAAAAAGTGTGGAATATATCAAAATGAGTATGATTTGCTTGTTTTGTTTATAATTGTATTTCAATGGTACATTCATTATAGCAGTATATTATAAACAATATAAAGACTTTCTCAAACTTTAAATCTTGCGAAGCTAGTGTTATTAAAACATGTGCTGAACATAAGTACATTGTAATCTTAACAAATTAAACTAGTCCAATGTGTGGACCTCTTCAGACTGAGGCTCGGCTACTGGTAGCAATTTGATTATATAAACTGGTAACCATTGAAAATCTGTTAGCCAAGTTTCTTGAAAAGTTCTGGTGCGTTTACTTAGATCATATTTTTTATCATAATCTTTCTTAGTTTTTTGGGAGGTGGGCTGCTCAAAGCTTCGGGTTTCTGCTCCTTTGTTGAAGATTAAAAATAAAAGTTTCATCTTTACCATTAAAGTCGTCTTAAATAACAAGGTAGACCGTGTTTTGATTATCTTAGATTGATACTTTTTATTTCCGTCTGATTGTAAAAATAAAGAAACCAATCTGTACACTGTCTAACAGTCGGTCGAATGTTGAAAATGCGGCATGCTCCCGGTCTCTTATAGAATAAGGGAGATCACTGCGCAGGAAAGTGCACGTATTTTAGGTTGATTGCTCCGCAAATAGCACTGACAATGTAATCGCGTGTCAACATCCGGTTTTGTAAAACTTAATTACGGCTTTAATACAATGTAATTTTGTATACCTGGACGCGACTTTTAAAAAACTTGTTGTCCACGGACAACTTAATTGAAAAAAATCAGTTGCCCAGACAAGCAAATGTACGACTCGGGCAACTCGGACATTTGATTTCGCCACCCCTGGAAGGTACTATGTACATGTAGTACATACACATGTCATTACTAGTAGATATACCACACTGTCACATGCCAGGGGACAAAAATTCCACTCGTCCGCTCGTATTGACGAGTGAAATCTTGAAAGGACGAGTTAATTTCCCTAAAGCTCTCGTCCTACAGGACGAGTGAAAAAAAACTGATGTTAAAATATGTATTTTCTGACCAGTAAGACTCTTTTTCATTAAATAAAATCATTTGAATCTGACTTCATTCACTGTAAGTATTGATTTTTTTTAAAAATTATTTTACTGCGAAGTACCGTTTTCAACCAGTCTGAATTTCATCTGAAAAATGTCTGACGTACGAGCGTTCTTTAAAGGGGGCAGGAGCAATGTTCAACCATCCGAAATGGAAAGCACGCAAGCATTAGAAAAAGGAAAAAACAAATTTGTCTTCATTTATTTATTTTGTGTTCCTCATAAATAAAGTAAGTTAACATTTCTTCTGTGATCAGCTGGCATGAATAACTAAGTAAGCAGCATTTTAGCAGTGATATAGGAAACATTGTTAGTCATATCAGTCCTTTGCAATCTTTCTTTCACACATATTTGAAGGACAAGTGCATGTGTTTGCAGGACGAGTGAAAATTTTAATGCACTTGTCCTGCAGGACGAGTGCAATTTATAAATATTTTTGTCCCCTGCATGCATTATTGGAAACATAACAAAAATTTTTTTTTTTTTCAAAATTGTCATTAGATTTATATAAAATGAGAGGATAATTTACATTCATGTGACAGCCATGTATGTATCTTATTTGTGAAATTATTATGAATAAGTGTTAGAATTAAACCTGTTTCAAAGGTATGATTTACAGTATCATCCAATAAATATTGTGTTTATTTCGAGCCATACTGTGTTACTCATACCCAATGAATACACATTTTAACACATGTATCTACAGGCCAAGAGACAACTCGGGAAATTATCTAAAATGCATGATGAGCAATTTTTCATTTTGTCTTTAATGTTTTCTGCTTCATTTTAAATTTTAAATGTTATTCAGCCTTTTTCACTCAAAAGATCTGTTGGTGCTTTCCTTTTGGCATTTTAAAGGCATTGTTTGAAAAAAAAATACAAATATAAACTTTTAAAATGATTAACCTTTCCATAATCATGTACATCCTTTGCCTCTTCTGGCAGGTGACTTGGATCCAGGAAACTAAAGGCAGATAGCATGGCTGAGTGGTTGCTGAAGGCATCCTCTACCTCATTTACTAGAGCTAGTACCAAAGGCACACCATACAGTCTCAAAAATCCTGAAATACATTTTTTTTACATTCATTTTTAATTCTATTATGTGAACACACACGAATGGAACGGCAAATGAGTTCAAGTTAAATTATCTTACTATAATGGATGAATGATGGTCTTATAAATATATTCTATATCGTCCGAACACTCAACATGCATACTGTAGAAACGGTGTAGTTCTACTTCTTCTAGACAGTGCTCAACTCCAAACATGTTTGGATTATATACCATGAATAATTTTCTTTTCTATTCATCTGGTGCATTACAGTGAGATTGTTAACATTGTGATTTACAGTTAACAAAAAAAGAGAAAATAATATGATCATATACTCATACCTTCTGGGTTGATTGCTTCCATCTGGACCCCAGCCCTCACACGTCTAGCTAGAGTAGTCCTATCTGTAATGATGTCAAACATCTCCTCACACTTACTGGAAATGAAAAGAAATGTCATCTGGTAAGTTTAATTAGTTAATAAGACTGACAAGTCGCAAATCAGATATGATGGACATCTGAATTGTTGATGACATGCCATGATGGGGTTCACCGTTAATAATTTTGGAATCACTTGCCTGTCATCTGTAAGTGATTTTTAATCCCTGATCTGTCCATCACACTACAGTATTTAGGCCAAAACTTACTTTTTCTAAACTCTTAGCTACAGACGACATTTTGTTTCATAGTAAGACTAGCAGAAGACTTTTGAACATATTAAAATTGGAAAAAATATAAAACCCTCAACATTATTTGTGTTTTGCATGATGAATAATATACATTAGTAAGTTTGAGAAAACAATTAAAAGATTGTGTTTTAAACAAGAAATTGCTCATCATAATTTGTTTACCTTTTCTTAAGTTGTCTAATGAATCTGGTCCACAAGACATGCACAACTAGTTTAAAGTTATTCTCAAAAGAACCCATAACTTTCAACTATCAAGCAACCAGAAAGTGACAACTGGGCTTTTCTGAACACCTTGTTTTTAATTCTAGTTCTTACCCGAATTCTAGTCCCATCAGAGTCATGTTCTGGTAGTTATGAACTATGTCATGCAGATCATCTGTGCACTTCTTTACTCTAGCTGGTAACTCCGTGAATGTGCCACAGTCTTGCTGTAGGTAAAGGGACAGATAGTTCACAGGCTTTAACACATCAAGTACAAGAATCATGGCAATGACGCCTCTATTTGTGGCTGAATGTCTGATCCCCTGAACTTCGGGTTCTCTGGAGTCTTCTATGAGAGCGTCAAATGTGTCCAACAGCTGTTCATATCTACTAATGAACCTAACACATGCCCGAAGATGTGACAACCACCTGCAAATAATGTGTGTTCTGTTAACACGTGATTACGAAATGAATTTTATATTCATTTTTTAACGCATCTGCAGCAGACGACTTAAGAAACATTGCAAAAAGAAGAATTTGCGTGCTGACTGATTGATACAATTATTGCTGCTATCAAAATAGTTCTTGCCATTTACCTTGTTGTTGCAGCTCTGACAAACTTGATTGGCCTTTCTCCATAAACCTCCTGCATATGCTGGAAGACAGCTGCTTTCTTCGGAGAATATTGAAACAGTTTCCATATGGAAATCAGTAAACCATCAACTTCCTTCAAAAGATCACTTTCCTTAAGCAGATGTACGAAGCACAAAGCTAGGCGATGGTTACGGCAATTCACATAAATGGAAAGGGGACTCTCATGTCGAATTCTTCTTTGTAGACCTTTAATATGCAAAATTAAAATCAGATTAAAATGAGATTTATTTTATCTAAGATATAAACATTGAAACAAAAGAAGAACTTGGTTAAAAACTACATGAATAAATTCTCCACTTGCCACATTGTTTCCAACATCCAATGAAAAATAATACAGACCCAGTTATTTTTATATTTTTTTTACTGATTTAAAGTTAAGTCGTCTGCTTTCAGATTTCTTGTAAGGATTTCTAGAATTACAAAGATTTGTTTGGTATTATTTTAAAAATTTAAACATTTCCTCAATAAATTAATTTATTGAAACTAATGCATATATTTTCACCGCTCATGGTGTTACAACCATCCAGTCCAACAAATCTTACTTTCTCTAACTGTAGATGTTTACCTCTGAAGAATGTTTCAATAGCTGTCAAAAGAGCTAAACTGGTTACTTTATCCATGTTTATAAGGCCTAAGTAGTGCTCCACGGGGCCCTTTGCACTGACCCACCTGACAAACAATGAAAATTGGGTTCTGTTGCAGGAATCAGTACTTTCATTAGCCAACAGTGTAAACGTTTCCTTCCTTAGTTCTTCCAAAACCTTTCTCTCCATAAATTCACTTAGTGTGTTTATTAACTCGGTGACTGATGTACTGGACAGATAATTGACAGACTCCGAAGCAATGTCTTTTATTTCTGGGTCACAAACATCCCCCATGAATCTTACCAAGTCTGCCATGTTCATTTGGGCCCATTTCTTTTTGGCCATAAAGAAAACTGTTCTGAAAAGTTTCTTAACATAACTTCTATTTTGAGATATGGCATCTGTTTGCTGCTTTACAGCTGCAGTTGCGAGCAATTTAACAACACTGCGTTGGCTTTGAAAGTTCGAGTATTTTTCAACTGAAGCCAAGTGTCTATCACTATTATTGTGTGTTTCTAGTCTCCTAGAGGGATTGTCCCCTAACACAGCACCAGTTGTGACATAAGAAGTGTTTTGGTCACTATTTGATCCAAACAGCTCACAATATTTGCACATAAACCCATGTTTAGTTTGGCTGTGGTATAGCCATGGGTATCTGGATTCGTAAACATGAGAATTGAATAAACGACTATCCCGTTTTGGTTGCGTTTCGTCTGAAAATAAAGCTGCATGGGTAGATTTAATTATGGGAAATTCTGAACTGGGGCCGGGGGACGATGTTAAATGTGTGATTTCAGTTTCATTATCTGCTACACTGTTAGAAGAAGGTGCGTCACCTGCCGATTTTTTACTTTCACTTTCATGTCCAATATCGCTTACCTCCGAATGAGTTTCAACGGCATTCGATGGCGATTCATTTTTAGCTCATCTATTTTTTGAAAAAAAATTATGAGCTATTGTCATCACCTTGGCGTCGCCGTCTGCGTCGGCGTCGGCGTCCGGTTAAGTTTTGCGTTAAGGTCCACTTTTCTCAGAAAGTATCAATGCTATTGCATTCAAACTTGGTACACTTACTTACTATCATGAGGGGACTGGGCAGGCAAAGTTAGATAACTCTGGCGTGCATTTTGACTGAATTATGTGCCCTTTTTATACTTAGAAAATTGAAAATTTTGGTTAAGTTTTGCGTTTAGGTCCACTTTTTTCAGAAAGTATCAATGCTATTGCATTCAAACTTGGTACACTTACTTACTATCATGAGGGGACTGGGCACGCAAAGTTAGATAACTCTGGCGTGCATTTTGACAGAATTATGTGCCCTTTTTATACTTAGAAAATTGAAAATTTTTGTTAAGTTTTGTGTTAAGGTCCATTTTATTCCTTAAGTATCAATGCAACACTTACTAACTACCGTAAGGGGACTGTGCAGGCAAAGTTATGTAACTCTGATTGGCATTTGGACGGAATTATGGGCCCTTTATACTTAGAAAATTGAAAGTTTGGTTAAGTTTTGTGTTTTGGTCCACTTTACCCCTAAAGTATCATAGATATTGCTATCATACTTGGAACACTCGCAAACTATCATAAGGGTACAGTAAAAGGACAAGTTGCATAACTCTGGATGTCATTTTTACGGAATTATGGCCCTTTTTTGACTTAGTAACTTTGAATATATGGTTAAATTTTGTGTTTCGATCCACTTTACTTCTTAAGTATCAAGGCTATTGCTTTCAAACTTCAAATACTTTCATGCTATCATGAGGTTACTGTACCTGGCAAGTTGAATTTTGCCTTGACCTTTGAATGACCTTGACTCTCAAGGTCAAATTATTAAATTTCTCTAAAATTGCCATAACTTCTTTATTTATGATTAGATTTGATTGATACTTTGACAAAACTACTCTTACCTGACATACCACAATAGACTCCACCCAAACCATCGCCCGTGCCCCCCCCCCCAACCCCCCCCCCTATTTTTTTTTTTTTTTTTTTAAGATCATCTCACAAATGACCACCACACCCTCACACTATACCCCCCCCCCCACCCCACCCCCTCCCCGATTTTTTTTTTTAACGGTTAAAAAACAAAACTATTTATTTTGATTATTTTATGTTTGAAATACCGTCCAACCATCGCACCCAAGAATCCCCCCCCCCACCCCCCCCTCCCCCCACCCGAATCCCCCCCCCTTTTTTCTTTTTTTTTTTTTTTTTTGAAGATCATCTCACAAATTACCACCACACCCTCACACTATACCACCCCACCTCACCCCCCCCCCCCCATTTTTTTTTTGAAACGGTTAAAAAACACAAATATTTATTTTTATTATTTTATGTTTGAAATACCGTCCAACTATCGCACCCAAGAATCCCCCCCCCACCCCCCCCTGATTTTTTTTTTCGCATTTTTCGCATTTTTGGAAGAAAATGTAATAAATGTCCACACCCCCACACAATGCACCGCTCTTCACTCCACCCCTCACTCCTTTGTGATTGAAAATGAGAGTCCCTTCACCTTTAAAAAGAAAATAGATGAGCGGTCTGCACCCGCAAGGCGGTGCTCTTGTTAAAAAATGTGTCGATTGTTTTGGTATTTTTTTAGTCCGAAAGTTTTATTTTTTTGTGTAATTACGCCAATTGTGAGACATGTTTTCAGTTTTCGCGTCAACATATTGTCTTCCACATAACCCGGATGAAAATTCTACTGGTTCCCGGTAATTAATTGACGAAATACCCTACTCGCGCAAAATCGGAATCCAGTGAAATAGTCACAGTCAGTTGCCAGGATAAAATTTTCATGACGTATTTTAATTGCTATATTTAGAATCACTGGGGTTCCCAGTTTTGTGTTTTCGTCGGGAGAGAGAGAGAGAGAGAGAATGTTATACATGGTACAAATTGGATAAGTGTCGACTGACCCAAAGGAAAACAAACATTTCTTTGAGGGGAAGTATTATATTTTGGGGAAAATTGTATTTTGAGGGGAAAAATTTTGGTAGGGGAAGACGCCGATTATCGGCGTCACTTTCTTAGTAAAAAAAACCCCTGTAATTATATGCATTTCAAAATACTTACATGGAATAATGATTTGTGTTATACCAATGAATAACATATGGATGTAACACACAAATCAATATGGCAAGTAAAAAGTGATTTTTGAGATTGCCAAACTATGCCAATGCATACATATACATGATGAATAACTTGACAATTTATATCGCGCTCCGGATATATCACGGTCGCGATCTTTGGATCCCTTCAACCGCGATATATTGGAGTTGCAGTGTATATATATATATATATATATATATATATATATATATATATATATATATATTAGCAATTCTTATGAAAATAAATATCGTTATTTTAAATGTTTTATGCAAGTCTGTTTCCGAGAGCATATATGGGAGTTAACTGTGTGAGCTACTTCAATATGTTAACAGCTATACAATCATTGTTTTGACAGACGACACGTGCTTATCTTAAGTTTGTTTCTGGTAATACACAGGATATTTGATGTTCGGGGCTTGATTGGATAATAAAACAAAGACGCAGTCGGCGGTTTTCTGTAGAACTTTTGTACTTACCAACTTAATCGATAGTGCACATGCTAATCTAAAATTTAGGGATCATCAACACGGGTCCTAGCAACTTCCACGGACCATAATACACAGCCCGATGGTTACTTTCAGTAGCACACGTGGTCAGAAACTAACAAGTTCGAGTAATAAAGCACAGAGATAATATGATCTGAAAAAATTGCATGAGGTCCGAAATGAAACAGAATGCCACCGAATCAAACGATTCACCGCCTAATTTTAAGTGTAACAAACTATGTTTGAAACATTTAAAATAACGATAATTCCGAATGATCACGGCTTCCATTTTCAAAAGTATATGCCGTTCAAAATTGCTCGAGAAATAGTAAAGACAAACGTTTACAATTGTTCCATCAAAGGAATTTTACACGCTACTATTTTATTAAATAGCTCTAGCAGCCCAATCGGGATTGGAGACACGTACATCATCTGAAGCAATGTGTAAATTTAAATTTAGATGCACATGTAAAAGTCATTTTCTGAAAATCGAGAAGAAGTGAAAGTATTCATTTTACAAATAAACCATTTGATTTTATTCAAATGGTCGACTTTTTAGCTCATCTATTTTTTTTTTTTTTATTATGAGCTATTGTCATCACCTTGGCGTCGGCGTTGGCATCCGGTTAAGTTTTGCGTTTAGGTCCACTTTTCTCAGAAAGTATCAATGCTATTGCATTCAAACTTGGTACACTTACTAACTATCATGAGAGGACTGGGCAGGCAAAGTTAGATACCTCTGGCGTGCATTTTGACAGAATTATGTGCCCTTTTTATACTTAGAAAATTGAAAATTTTGGTTAAGTTTTGCGTTTAGGTCCACTTTTCTCAGAAAGTATCAATGCTATTGCATTCAAACTTGGTACACTTACTTACTATCATGAGAGGACTGGGCAGGCAAAGTTAGATAACTCTGGCGTGCATTTTGACAGAATTATGTGCCCTTTTTATACTTAGAAATTTGATAATTTTGGTTAAGTTTTGCGTTTAGGTCCACTTTTCTCAGAAAGTATCAATGCTATTGCATTCAAACTTGGTACACTTACTTACTATCATGAGGGGACTGGGCAGGCAAAGTTAGATAACTCTGGCGTGCATTTTGACAGAATTATGTGCCCTTTTTATACTTAGAAAATTTAAATTTTTGGTTAAGTTTTGTGTTTAGGTCCATTTTATTCCGTAACTATCAAAGCTATTGCTTTCATACTTGCAACACTTACTAACTATCATAAGGGGACTGTGCAGGCAAAGTAATGTAACTCTGACTGGCATTTTGACAGAATTATGTGCCCTTTTTGATACTTAGAAAATTGAAAATTTGTTTAAGTTTTGTGTTTAGGTCCACTTTATTCCTACAGTATCAAAGCTATTGCTTTCATACTTGCAACACTTATTAACTATCATAAGGGGACTGTGCAGGCAAAGGTATGTTACTCTGACTGGCATTTGGACGGAATTATGGGCCCTTTATACTTAGAAAATTGAAAATTTGGTTAAGTTTTGTGTTTTGGTCCACTTTACCCCTTAAGTATCATAGATATTGCTTTCATACTTGGAACACTCGCAAACTATCATAAGGGTACAGTAAAAGGACAAGTTGCATAACTCTGGTTGTCATTTTTACGGAATTATGGCCCTTTTTTGACTTAGTAACTTTGAATATATGGTTAAATTTTGTGTTTCGATCCACTTTACTTCTTAAGTATCAAGGCTATTGCTGTCAAACTTCAAATACTTTCATGCTATCATGAGGTTACTGTACCTGGCAAGTTGAATTTTACCTTGACCTTTGAATGACCTTGACTCTCTACGTCAAATTATTAAATTCTGCTAAAATTGCCATAACTTCTTTATTTATGATTAGATTTGATTGATACTTTGACAAAACTACTCTTACCTGACATACCACAATAGACTCCACCCAAACCATCCCATGTGCCCTCCCCCCCCCCCCCCCCCCCCCCACCCCACCCCCCCCAATATTTTTTTTTAAACGGTTAAAAAACACAAATATTTTTTTGAATATTTTATGTTTGAAATACAGTCCAACCATCGCACCCAAGAATCCCCCCCCCCATCCCCCCCCCATCCCCCGTCCCCCCACCCGAATCCCCCCCACCTAATTTTTTTTTTTTTTTAAGATCATCTCACAAATGACCACCACACCCTCACCCTCACACTATATCCACCCCACCCCCCACCCAATTTTTTTTTTGAAACAGTTAAAACAAACACAAACATTTATTTTTATTATTTTATGTTTTTTGTTCGCATTTTTGGAAAATAATGTAATAAATGTCCACACTATACACCCCTCTTCACTCCACCCCTCCCTCCTTTGTGATTGAAAATGAGAGTCCCTTCACCTTTCAAAAGAAAATAGATGAGCGGTCTGCACCCGCAAGGTGGTGCTCTTGTTTATATTTGTGTCGACTGTGTATTTTAGCAAGTTTTATGCAAAAATATATAGTTTATTTCAACGTTTAAAGCAAGTCTCGTTTCCGAGATTAAACTATGTAAATTTCTTCGATATGGTTACTGACCTACAAAATCATTGACAGATGACATCCGATGGTAATTGTATGATGTATGCAGAGAAGCTGACGAAATGTTAAAACAATCGCTTAGAAGTAAAAATATCAGGTTATTATCTGTACCTGTTTCTTATATACGCGAATAATCGCTGATTGCCTCGGCATGATTCAGGGTAAATACTCTTTGTGGCTGCAGAGAAACTTCGAGAACAAAAGAATCTGTAGCCGCGAACTTTGTTGGTTTTGCTTGAGCCGTACTGTACAATTGTTATTTCAACAAATAAAGATATTGTTTGGAAATCAGGATTTGACATTCAGCAAGTACGGTGTTTACTTTCATTTAGGAATACATTTTCGCGATATAATGTGATCGTCAATAATAATGACATTAGTTAATAAGTTGAAATTTAAATATAGTAGTCAACGCCAATCACCGCGATTCGCGGTGTTTTGCGATGATTCAACAGCTGATCTTTATCGCCAGATGGTTGCAGTGAAATCACGGCAAACTCACCGCGTATCACCCGTAGAGTGTTATCACATTGAATCACAGCGATTTGCGGCGAATCACAGCGTTTTCCCACGTTGACTCAAATGCGGTGATTGGTGATTTAGGCAAAAATCGCGGGCCGCGTAGTGTACATGCCCAAATCTGTTGGACAGTCCCTTTAAAATCTAATTCCATGTTAAAACAATAAGTCTCAAGTTTGTCTATAAAATTAATTTCAATGGACCTTATAAATGTTAAAAACACAATACCTGTTACCATGGACATCAATTTGCATGATGTTTTTTTATACATGCTCAAAACAAAATGTTGATAAAAAAATATCAAACCTTAAGCTGCAGTTTCAAATTGACAATACAATCTATCTTACCGAGGTTCAGGAAATAGTTTTCTTAGGACTGTTGGTTATTTTATCTCTACTTTGACTGTTTTGCTAACTTGGGGAAAGTACCATTTAAACATGGACAAAAATTGTTGCACGTTTTGTCATTCGTAGGTTTCATCGAGTCTGGGTTTATTCCCCCGAAAGCAAATTAGGCCAACATAAATCACATTTGTATTAATTTTCAAGAATAGTTTGTAATATATTATTAACTTGGGCTAGTTGGGTTTTGATTACACAAAAAATGGAATGCATTGTAATTATTTAATACACTGGTAATGAATTTGCTTGGAAGGACTAGCATTAGATAAATCGAGTTATCGTGAGCAGACTGATTTTAAGCCTTTCTTTCTAAAATTAGGTTTTGTCTAAATTTTGACCATTACAGATATAATGTTCTCATGTAACCAGTGATTGAAAACATTTTACCCTAGGTTAAGATTGCACACAGAGAACAAGTTGGGCTGTGGATTGATCTGGATGATGTACATAACCACGACCCAGAGCTAGAGGAGGCCATTCGAGAGAACACTCGTCGCTACATGCAGCTGTTTGCTGATGTTATACAGGAGCTCCTGCCTGAATACAGGGAACGAGAGGTGTGTGGTAACTTAGCTACTGAATTACTAAAATCCAGATGCATGTACTCCCTTTGCATTGGAAAAAATCTGTCGTTTGACTAAAAGTGGGACATTTGATCATTATTTATTGCAATACATAAAGACAACACCAAAAAAGGTTTACAAATTCAGCTTAAAACAGTTTTTTTAGCTACATTAAATGCCACGTTTCAGGTAGTACACAAAGACGCCCTGGATGTTTACATTGAACACAGACTTCTCCTGGAGCAGAGGAATCACCCTGATGGGGCCGAAGTCACTCGAGATCCTCGCAACAAATACCCTGCTGAACTCATGAGGAGATTGTAAGAGATGCCAAATTAAATAAGAGGACTAATTATTGTGTCCCCTTTTTAGTGCTGCAACAATATACCGGTATATCGGTATATATCGCAATACGCAATTCGCATATTGTATTGCGATACGATTTTCATCATACCGATACGAAAATTTTACAAAAATTCATTCACATTTCGTCCAGAAAAGCCATCCGAAATAACGATATCAAGGTAAACAAAGCAAAGCGGTGTAAATAAATTTTTACGTAAAAATAGCATTCTAAACAGTGTATTATATGGAGTAGCGTTGTTACATGGGAGCATTCGTTCGATTCTTTTGAACAGATTATCGTTTAATTGATTACGCACAATTGTGAATGTTTCGTTCTATTCTGAATTGAGCATTTTTAATTTGTACTCAGAATTTCGGAAACACGCTTCCAAATTTTAATGCTTACGCGACAATTAAAAAAAAATAGCGTCAAATAAAATGTGCTTTATCCTTTGTCTCAATAAAAAACGCGCGAAAATTATGCAGACCTGTAGAACGTCGCATGGAAAGTATGGGTGGATTTTGTGTTGTATAAAAACGGGAACATCACGTCAGGCGAATTACGCGTGTTCAGTGAAAACAAAAACGTCCCAGTAGGACGTTATTTCATCACATCTTTAAATAGTAACAAATGCCATAATGTTTTTGATACTTAAGAAAATTTGCGAATGATTGTGTTTCTTGTTATTCTTGAGCACATTTATAGTAAATATTTACCAGAATTTGCTTTAAAACTGGAGTATACGGGATTATCCGGTAATTGGCGAGTTATAATTCTGGTACAAGTTAGCAATATATTGCGATACGGATTTTTGAACTGACAATATATTGCAATACAGTTTTTGGCGTATTGTTGCAGCACTACCCCTTTTGCACCTGTCCGTCAGATTGGCAGGAGGTCCATTGACCATTAAGTTTTTTCATGTTAACAAGATATACAGATAATGCTTTTACAATTTAAATTCAAATGCTCATTGCTTAGGAGGAAAGGAAGGGGCCTTATATTTTGAATCAACATGTCAAAGGTCAAGGTCACCAACTTGTTACAGGAAAATTGTCTCCGTGCAATATCAAGACAACCTTTTTACCTGCAAGGCCTTGTTTTATGGATGTCTAGACCCCAAATCGCCGATTGTTTCAAATTTGACATAGTTTAATTTCATTTTCCTTTCTAGCTTAGAAACAGACAGGAATTGACTTTATTCAACTAGCATTAAACCAGAACATTCTTTACTCGCAGGTTTTGGGGCTTTTTTCCTGATTTTGTTAAGCGGCCCTGGCCCCATTACTTTGTGAAAAATGAGTCACAAACTTTTCAAAATTGTGAAAAAATGAGTTGCGAAGTTCCGAAAATTGTGAAAACAACTAGTCGCCCACATGTTAACATTTTGAAATTCAGTTTGTTAAGAATTAGTATAGTAAAAGCATGATTAATACTTGCATCATATTAAAATGTCTTAAAATAATGCATTAAAATCATATTTTCATTGTCTTGACACTTTCATTAAACGAATAACCACTTACATTGAGATCAACAATATTCTGACTGGTTAACTCTATTTAAAACCATAGAAAAGCCATTCTACTGTCAATATCTTATATACAATATATCAGCGTCGCTTATGTAACATGTTTCATCAAATTTTAATTTTGAATTGTGAAATTGTCGTTTTGACAGTTTTAAGCCCAAAAAGTCAAAATTTCACAGTTGAAAATGGCTGTGTTTGTCAAGTTAAGTACTAGATTTGTGAAATGTCCGTGTCAAAATTGTAAAATGGCCATTCTCTAAGAAGGAAAAAATGCTCTGGGTTTATGCTGTTAGCTGCTCATGAAAAACTTAGGGTTGGAAATGAAGCTTTTGAAAAGTTGAACCATTAAAAAGGTTATGAATTTACTTAGATTTTCTAAGGGATCGCAAACATGTCGAAGTGTACATTGTAAAGTTAATTAAGATGTCTTCACACATTCCTCATGCGCAGTGAGGTGTACTTCAAGGCCCGCAGCAATGAGAAGCATGTGGCCATTCGCGAGGTGAAGGCAGACTGCATCGGCAAGCTGGTCAACGTGAAGGGCATCGTCACCCGGGCAACGGAGGTGAAACCCATGATGCAGGTGGCCACATACACCTGTGACACGTGTGGCAACGAGACATATCAGCCTGTAAGTGGTGTGGTTCAGTACCAGCCTGTTATTGGTGTGGTTCATGAGATGATAATTGAAAAATGTATGGTCATAATAACATGTTTGATTTTAGAAAATCTGAACACGTAACTTTCTGTGTCATAGAAACACTGTGTTCGATCAATTAAAAGATTAAAGCTATCAGATGTGAAAAAAATCTAGCAGCAAAAACTTATTTTAGTTTCAAGGCAACTTGTTTAAGCCAATTATTGTGTGTGCTTCTTAATCAACATTTTAGTTTAAAAAGCATATAGGGACAGGGGTATGATTTTTCTGCGCATTTCTGTGAATCAAGTTGTTATAGAGTAATTTCTGAGAATCACGTAAATTCTTTAAAAAAAATTGGGGAGTAGGTGAGATGGATTCTTGTCCTACTGATCCCGTAGTAAAGTGTATTTAGTTTAAAACTGTGACAGTGTATACCATATTTCAAAGGTAAAGACCTTGAGCTTAAATGAAAAATTGCCAACATCGTTCACAGGGATTGGATCACATTTTGTTTGGATCACTGTTTACCTTGCACAATAATTAATATGATAAATGTGAAGTAAAAAAGTTTTTCAAAAAAAAATCTAGTTGTGAAGTATAAGGTGTTTATTTAAATGTCTGTTTTAAGGTTTGTCATCGCATTATGCACGTGAATCGCATCATACAAATCTATTGACAGGATTTTCCCCCTCTCGGACTTCACCTCAATCACACCCCTGGGGGAACAGGGTAACATTGTGAAGACACCTAGTGAACATTATTCTGGGAGGATCTTCAAAACATTTTAGACAGGAGTAAAATTTCTCCTCCTTTCAGATGATTTCCTCCTATTTCAATGCCAGCATATTTTTGTCCCTACTGGTGAAATCGGAGGGGACTTATGGTATGTGTTCTGTCTGTCAGTCTGTCTGTCTGTCAGTCTGTCCGTCACACTTTTCTGGATCCTGCGAAAACTTAAAAAGTTCTTCATACTTTTTTCATGAAACGTAAAACATGGATAGATGGCAACATGGAGATTATGCACGTCATTTAATTTTGTTCCTACGTCAAGAATTCTGGTTGCTATGGCAACAAATATAAAAAAAAATAATAATAAATACTGACAATGGTGGAGTTTCACTGGTAGGGGACCATATTGCTTGGCAATCTCTTGTTACAAATGTTTCCTTACCTCGCTATATCTTTTTTATGCCCCGGATCGAAAGATCGGGGTATATTGTTTTTGGCCTGTCTGTCTGTCTGTCATTGTATGTGTGTGTCACAAAACTTTAACCAAGGTTAAAGTTTTGCAATAACTTTTGCGATATTGAAGATAGCAACTTGATATTTGGCATGCATGTGTATCTCATGGAGCTGCACATTTGTGAAAGGTCAAGGTCACCCTTCAAGGTCAAAGGTCAAATTTATGGCTTCAAGGCGGCGCAATAGGGGGCATTGTGTTTCTGACAAACACATCTCTTGTTAAAGTTCTGTTTTTGTTCAAACTTAAAAGGAGGACAGGGTGTTTTCCTCCCAGTGGGTGTCTGCAAAATCATACCCCTGTTTATATCCTATAGCAGGGGTTAAAGTTTATAAGACGACTTTGCTTTCACAGTTAGCCCTTGTAATTGCAGATTGCCTCCCTTTCACTCATGCCCTTTATGATGTGTAATTGCAGATTGCCTCCCTTTCACTCATGCCCTTTCTGATGTGTAATTGCAGATTGCCTCCCTTTCATTCATGCCCTTGCTGATGTGTACTTGCAGATTGCCTCCCTTTCATTCATGCCCTTGCTGATGTGTACTTTCAGATTGCCTCCCTTTCATTCATGCCCTTGCTGATGTGTACTTTCAGATTGCCTCCCTTTCATTCATGCCCTTGCTGATGTGTACTTGTGTACTTGCAGATTGCCTCCCCTTCATTCATGCCCTTGCTGATGTGCCCCAGTACAGACTGCACCACCAATCGGTCAGGCGGTCGTCTTTACCTGCAGTCACGAGGCTCCAAGTTTGTCAAGTTTCAGGAGATAAAAATACAGGAACATGTACGTACCAGTTGGGTCATTTTTTTAGCTCACCTGAGCACAACATGCTAATGGTGAGCTTTTCTGAATACATTTTGTCTGTCGTCTGTCTGTTAAGCAGCTTTTTTCCTCTATAAAGTTGGTACTGTAAAATGGCAACATTCCCCATGCGACCATGTTACCAGTAATCCCTTTTGTCAAAACAATGCATTATTCATCATAGGTTAGTAAAGCTGCTCTGCATTCTTTCACAACATCCAACACTTAATCCAGTTTTGTCCGGATTTTCTGTTGAATAAGTTCCGAATACAGTACAATAACTGTTTCAATGATGACTCGTCTTAAAGACCGTATTGGTAACGATATAGCATGTGATTTGAAAATCGGGGTAATTAACAAAAAAAGTGAAAAACATTTCGAAATGTGAATGGCTATAGTAAATCAGAAATAAATTCCAGTTTTGGAATAGTTTTGAAGATCGAGCGACCTGGTAAGGTGAAGTTTCTTCAAGTACAAACAAAAATTAAACTAAACCATGGTAAAGAGTCGTTAATTAAACGCTATAAAAGTGCTCTCTCTAAGTAGGGAGTGATTTAAGGAACTTCATTAATGTAACTTGTTTCAGCAATTTTTTATGTCCCCCCACCACTATAGCTGGGGACATATTGTTTTTGCCCTGTCTGTTGGTTTGTTTATTTGCCCCAACTTTTAATATTTGCCATGACTTTTGCAATATTGAAGATAGCAACTTGATATTTGGCATGCTTGTGTATCTCATGGAGCTGCACATTTTCAGTGGTGAATGGTCAAGGTCATCCTTCAAGGTCAAAGGTCATATATATGGGGACATTGTGTTTCACAAACACATCGCTTGTTTTTCTTATTTATAATGTATCCGTAGAAAGTACTTTCGCAATTAAGGACAAACTACAAAATGCCCTATTGCTGTCTGAAAAATTTCCAAAAGGAAGGAAAACTTTGTAGATTTTGTTTTCAAAGTGCATTATCTGCTAGTTAACAAATAAAGTGAGCACTGAAACTGAACATTTCAAGTCAAAATGCATACACACTGAATAATTGAATTTGTTTATCCAATTTATAATAAGCCATTTATAATACCCATAATTCCTTATCTTGAGAATTGACGACGCCAAAATTTCCCAATGTCAGATTTATACGATAATTTTTCACTTTGTATATCGTACTGGTACTGTTCCCAATTGGGCCAAATTTTCTTACATATTCTCTATTTAACTTTGTGAATTACTATTCAGTGCAATAACCTGTTATTTCATAAACCTTTTATCATATTCTTTACAGAGTGACCAGGTGCCCGTAGGTAACATCCCACGCAGCATGACGGTGTACTGTAGAGGGGAGACCACCCGCACCGCCCAGCCTGGCGACCACGTCAGCATCGCGGGGATCTTCCTGCCCACCATGAAACAGGGCTTCCAGGCACAGAGTGGACTTCTGTCTGAGACATTCCTTGACGCACATGTGAGTAGTTAGAAACCTGCACTTAAATTCACCTTCTGATTCTAAGGTCTTCTTAGAATGTGTATGTTTGAATGGTAGAATATGATTCAATACGACAAGGAATGAAATGCACAATTATTCATTAAGAACAATTAATTAATTACATTGATAGTACTAGAAGCCTATAAATATTCAAATTCTTAATGTATTTTTATACTCCCATTACCATTGGTAATTGGGGCTATAGAGGAGTCACTTTGTCGGTCGTTTCCGTCTGTCGGTCTGTCCCGAAATTTCATCCGTTCTTCACCAAACTTGGTCAGAAGTTGTATCTAGATGATGTCTAGGTCAAGTTTGAATATGGGTCATGCCAGGTCAAAAACTAGGTCACGGGGTCACTTAGTGTGTTTTAAACTGAAAGTTTTTCCAGACCATGACTATGTCATTTATCGTTAGATTTTAAAATGACTGGGTACATTTGTTCATCATCATAGGACGGTTCGTCGTGTGAAAAAAGTACGTCGATATCTCGAAGGGCAAGGTCACACTTGCAGTTCAAAGGTCAAATGCTTGTCCGGGCCATAACTTTGTCATTTATTGAGAGATTTTAAAATCATTTGGCAAATTTGTTCACCATCATTGGACGGTGTGTCGCACGAAAGTATTATGTCAATATCTCCCAAGGTCAAGGTCACACTTTGAGTTCAACGATCATAAATGAGCTTGTCCGGACCATAACTATGTCATTCATGGTAAAATTTTAAAATCATTTGGCACATTTGTTCACCATCATTGGAGGGTGTGTTGCGTGAAAGAATTACGGCGATATCTCCAAGGTCAAGGTCACACTTAAAGTTCAAAGGTCAAAAATGACCATAAATGACCTTGTCCGGGCCATAACTATGTTGTTTATTGTGAGGTTTTTAAAATCATTTGGCACATTTGTTCACCATCATTGGACGGTGTGTTGCGTGAAAGAATAACATCGATATCTCCAAAGTCAAGGTTACACTGTGAGTTCAAAGATCAAAAATGGCCATAAATGAGCTTGTCCGGGCCATAACTATGTCATTCATTGTGAGATTTGAAAATCATTTGGCACATATGTTCTCCCTCATTAGACGGTGTGTCGCGCTAACGAATTACGTCAATATCTCCAAGGTCAAGGTCACGCTTTGAGTTAAAAGGTAAAAAATGGCCATAAATGACCTTGTCCGGGCCATAACTATGTCGTTCATTGTGAGATTTTAAAATCATTTGGCACATTTGTTCACCATCATTGGTCGGTGTGTCGCGCGAAAGAATAACGTCGATATCTTCAAGGTCAATGTCAAACTTTGAGTTCAAAGGTAAAAAATGGCCATAAATGAGCTTGTCCGGGCCATAACTATGTAGTTTATTGTGAGATTTGAAAATCAATTGGCTCTTTTGTTTACCATCATCGGAGAGTGTGTCACGCAAAAGAATTACGTCGATATCTCCAAGGTCAAGGTCACACTTTTAGTTCAAAGGTCAAAAATGGCAATAAATGGTCTTTTTTGGGCCATAACTATGCCATTCATTGTGAGATTTAAAAATGACTCTGTACATTAATTTTGTTCACAGTCATTGGATGGCGTGTCATGTGAAAGAACTCAGAGTTCAAAGGTCAAAATGGCTATAAATGACAGGGTTTTTTATGGCCCGATTTTATAGCCGAAATTCGGCTATGTTCCCAATCCCAAAAAGTATACTTTTTTCACAAAATGTGGCAAAAAATTACCAATTTCCAAAAAAAAAAAAAAAAAAATTTTTTTTTTTTTTTTTTTTTTTTTTATAGAAGGAAGTGTCTAATGCGTATTTTATCTCAATTTTAATTCAATTACATCTAACAAAGTATTATATGATTTTGTTCTTTTAACTTGAATGAATATAAAGAGTTATAAATGAATATAAAGAGTTATATCAAATTAAGTATTTCCCTTATCTGTGGACTTCTTGTGTGGAAAAAAAAGGCTAATGAATTTATGTTCCCAATTACATGAAAATGCCGATAAAATTCCCAATTCCAAAGCCATGGGCTATCTTCCCAAAAAGTGGGAAAAAAAACCTGAATGATAATGGCATAATAATTCTTAAAAATCGCCATAAATTAGATTCTCTTGTTTTGTGAAGACAGAATGAAAAATAGTCTGTGTCAATGCGGCATGTGGGGGTATACGTCACTTCTGTGACAAGGCTCTAGTTTTGGGTTTGAAGTTTCATAAGTTGAAAAATTTGTTGGTGAATGCAGGCCCTGCAAGAATGAGAAATTTTCTTGAAAGCTAATTGGGTTCCTACAGACTGTGAAAAGTCCTTGACAACAGGTTTTACCTTCAAAAATCAATTGATCCATCTTTACCTTGAATTCAATGGTAAAAGGTCCTTGAATATCACTAAAAATAATTGAATTTTCAGCAGTTATCTTAAAAAATTAGCAATTTGGCATTAACATTGTTTGAAGGGTAAAGAAAAGTGTGGTTTGGGGGAAGAAAATTGATAATGTATAATGGATATTTAGTTTTGGGCGATTAAAAAAGTAAGAATGTTTGCTTATTACACATCAAACATGTTCAAGTAAGTAATGTCTAATGATGAGAACAAATCATGTTTAATTTGTGATGAACTGGCAGCTCCCTGAAGCAACATTGTTTCACAAAAACTAAGTAAATTAACATAAATTATTATATGGCTAACATACTCAAACTTCTTTATAGGGACTTGTGCAGAGACTTTGGAATATGTTTTGAATTGAGAAATGTAAGCATGAGAAGTTGAACAGAGAGCATCAGTATATATCACAATGTAAAACGAAAAACAACAGAACTCTCAGACTCTAAATTATTTGGTTGTTTCGCATTTGTAACGCTTTATATTTTTACTTATTTCTAACAATTATTATTCGTTAACAAAAATGTTTTTATGCCCCCGGATTGATAGATAGATCGGGGGTATATTGTTTTTGGCCTGTCCGTCTTTCTTTTTGTCTGTCTGTCATTCTGTCCCAAAACTTTACTGTACAGTAAAGTTTTACAATAACTTTTGAAATATTGAACATAGCAACTTGATATCTGGCATGCATGTGTATCTCGTAGAGCTGCACATTTTGAGTGGTGAAAGGTCAAGGTCATCCTTCAAGGTCAAAGGGCATAAAAATTCTGTCCCAAAACTTTACTGTACAGTAAGGTTTTGCAATAACTTTTTAAATATTCAACATAGCAAGTTCATATTTGGCATGCATGTGTATCTCATGGAGCTGCACATTTTGAGTGGTGAAAGGTCAAGTTCATCCTTTAAGGTCAAAGGTAAAAAAAAAGCGGCTCATTGTGTTTCTGACAAACACATCTCTTGTTTAGTATGAGTCATGCAGTGTTCTGCCGTGAATTTCTACTGTTGGGGACAGGGACCCTTTAGGGTAAAAAAAGTGGGGACAAAAGGGAAAAATCTGGGGACACAGAAATATATTTGTAGCAAAATTAAATTTTCAGAGACTAATAACCTTTTACTTGCACTCTTAAACTGGCTTGATTTCTTCCTAAATGCCAGTCCAGAGGATGTAATATTCTAATTCAAACTTGAAAATTTTAAAAACTTTTTAAAACTGTCAATCAATTGTCAACAGATTATCAAAATTTTGAACAGTTAGAGGTATGTAAAGTCTATATCTACATCTGTCTACATCTGCTGGGAATTGCCTTTCAAATTAGAATTACCGATAGTAAAGGCGCTTTCTTTTTTTAATAGCTTAATTACGTTACCTGTTATCATATGCTACTCACCCCGAAGGATCGTAAACAATCCGGAATCTTTCTGTCCAAAGAATCCCACACTTTTCATAAACCCGTCGGTCAGGTCAGAACGGTCACATAGTGCCGTGTAGCCGCACAACCAAAACGGGATATTACCCAGAATCACTCTTATTCCGAATGCAATATACAAAGGCCGACATTTTTGTTATTGACTTAATTGTTGCTTCTGTTTCGCTGGATTCTTCTGTTAAACAGAATAGAGAAGTTTTTTTATTGTGTTAAAACATTCTCCGTATATATATCCGTTTATTTCTGTATTGTTTTGTGTATTTGTTTGTTTGTTCAAGGCAAAATATGCCTCAAACACGTGGCTCATGTGGACACATAAGGGCAGCATGGGACAACCATGGTAGCTGCCTGTCGTGTGCAGGATGTACCCAGGATAACTGCTGCCCTTTCTGTGAGCATTGGTCTGCAGATACCTGGGCCATCAAGCGTCGACCCTTCAAGAGTCGTAGACGCAACATGCATAGTTCAAATCAAAGTAGGGAAAGTTCCGTTTGTCGGGACTTTTCACCACACGATCTTGACCATATGCCACCAGGAGATGCCATGCATCGGACCTTGCCCGGTGACGACACCGGACAAAATTTGCCCGGTCCATTCATCGGGAACGACCAGTTGACCGGTCCGGAGATGTCACCGGTCAACATTGACCGGTCCGGTCACCGGTCATGCTATGACCGGTCACCGGTCATGCTATGACTGGTGTCGTCTACGGTCACTGACCGGTCCGGTCACCGGTCAAGCTATGACTGGTCCGGTCAACGGTCATTGACCGGTCCGGTCACCGGTCATTGACCGGTCCGGTCATGTCATGACAGATCCGGGTACCGGTCTGTGCCACAGACCGTTTCGGTCACCGTAGATGTTGACACTACCTTGTCAGTACTCCACAAAGGTAGACGCAGCCGCGTTTCTACTGTGAGTCACAGACGTAAACGTGTAGTGTCTGATGTTTCCGGCTACTCCTCCACCTCATCGTCTACTTCAACTAGCCCTCATCATTATCGGAGGGAACGTAGATTGCCTCGTAAAGAGCGATCACGCCAGCGCTCTGGGAGACGTTCGATCAGGAAACATCATTCCCAGCGCCGCCGAACAGTGTCTCGGCATCGCAGGGATAAGGGACATAGACCTTCCCCTATTAGGCGCTCTCGGACTCCTAGGTCCCCTAGTCGATCCTTCTCTGAGGAATCTATTGACACCCTTCCACGTGTGTCGGCCTCTATTTTGGCCTCAACACACACTTCAGCCGTTCCTACAACCACTGAGCATAATTTGTATTCAAACACTAGTTTGCATACATATCAGGCTCAAGGTACAGGGGTTAATCTAACCACTTCGGCTGCGTTTTCAGCCCCACGGGTCTCTTCCACATTGCATAGAAGTATACCCCGGGCTGCCGCTACACCATCAATTCCCAATACTTTGTGGATCCAACAGTCGCCGGGAATCTTTGTCCCTTTTTCGACTGATCCTTTACCAGCGACCTCTGGTATTCAAAGTGAGTCTGCTGACTTGATCTCTGATAGACCTAACTCACCAGCTAAATCTTTGATGGTGACGGAAAACGATTCTCTCATGATAGAAGCGAATGAATCTATTATTCCTACTTCTGTATCCACCGGTTTCAATCAATCCAATGCTCCCGCAGACGGTTCGATTGAGGCAAGTTCGGAGTCTAATGAGGCCGAACTTTATTATTTGGCCTCCATCAATCAGGTTTACGAACTAATGTTCAATACCTTAGATGAGGACTTCTGCCCCCGCCCTTCCTTGTCTCTCACAGGATCTGCGGTTACCGTTACAGAACAGGTAGCCCGCAGACGAGAGCCCGGCAGCATAAGTAAGGCGACTTCCCGAGTGGATCTACGCCTTCCTATTGGCTCTTCCACAATAGCTGTTTTCCAGTCACTTGAGCCAGCCAATAAGCCTTCACCATCTCCATGGAAAGCCCCTAAGGAGCTGACGGAGCCTAAACAGATGGACGGCGGGAAAAGTTATAAGGCCCCGGTACCCGACCCTTCCACCGGTTTGGACCTTTCCAAACTTCTGGTTCTTGATGCTGACATTAGTAAGCTGTCACTTACAATGCCTTCATCATCTACCCATACAGCAGTCCCTCTTTCCCTGTTGGAAAATTGGGAGCTGAGAGAACGCCGTTCCATAGGTCTGGCTAACCAGCTAGATCTCATGGCAGCCACAGCCTTACACTTGGTTTGGGAGCTCTCTGATTCAATCCCAGAGGAGCTCCGGGCCTTGTTGATAAATCTTTTACGTACTACGCAGTGTTTATCTCACAATGCTGCGTCGTCTATGTCTGAGATGTTAAGGCTTCGGAGAGACCTCATCCTCTCTTCCTTGCCCAATAATTTCCTTTTGGAAACAGGCGTTAACTCCCTTCGAACTGCTCCACTAACAGCAGATTCTCTTTTCGGAGGGAGGATACAGTCGGCACTTACTGCTGATTGTGAAGATCAGATACATGCCTCCTTAGCTAGGAGCAACTCTGGCCAGCGCCCTGTGGTTTTTAAGCGCCCTGCTTCTAAGCCCCCAGGAGCCCCACCGGCCAAGAACGCTAAAAGGGACAGTTTCCCTACTAAGCGTCCGTCTGCTCCACGTCAGCCCACAAATAGGCCTCCTTTTCAGAAAAGAACATCTTCCTATCGGAAGCCTTCTGTAAACCAAAATTGGAGTAAGGGCAAACCCAATGCGGACAAGAAGTCATTTAATCCTTCTGGCAAGGGTGGACCTCCAAAAGGTAAGCCCTAGGTCATACCCCTTTCTACCGCCACAACCTCTGATGCCGGAGGTACCAGTCGGGGCCAGACTTATGCACTTCGCAAATTGATGGCTCCAAATAACTTCGGACGCGTGGGTTCATTCTCTTGTCACACAAGGCCTCAAGTCCCAATAGATCTGGTATCTCCACATCCACAACTTCCAGACTCCATTCTCGGACTCCTGGAAAAACAGGCGGTAGAAAGGGTTCACGACCCTTGTTCTCCAGGATTTTACAGTCGTCTTTTTTTTGTTCAAAAGAAAAGCGGCTCCTGGAGACCAGTCATAGACTTAAAAGTGTTCAACATGTTTCTAGTCAAACCTACTTTCAAGATGGAGACTCCTGCCTTCATTCGGCGCTCCATCAAACCCATGCACTGGGGGGTTTCCCTAGACCTGGAAGATGCATTCTTCCATGTTCCTATCCATCCCAACTACCGGAAGTACCTGCGCTTCTCCTTTCGAGGCCAGGTCTACCAGTTTCGGGTGATGCCCTTTGGATTGGCCACAGCTCCACAAGTTTTCACCAAACTCATGGCCGCAGTGGGCGCACACCTCCGATTACACGGGGTTCAACTGCTTCAGTATTTCGACGATTGGCTCTTACACCAGCTCGATCGTCGACTGCTTCTGCTACACCTAGAGTTCTCTTGGAAGGAGCTCCTCTCTTTAGGACTCCTTCTCAATGTAGCCAAGTCAGACCTCATTCCCTCTCAGGATTTCATATTCGTGGGATTGAATTTTCTGACCCACATCAATCGGGTCAGGGTCTCACCGCAACGTGTATCAGACCTCCTTTTGAAGGTCAGATGGGTGCTGTCCCAATTTCATATCACAGCTCAAGATTTCCTCTCACTCAACGGTATCCTGAGCTCTGTAGCAGACTTCGTGCAGTTGGGACGTCTCTTCCTACGTCCTCTTCAGCACTATCTCTCAGCTCGATGGAAATGGTCTCCAGACAATCTGCTAACACAGATTCCCATCCTTCCGTCCTTAGTCCCCCACCTTCAATGGTGGCTAGACGAGGAGACCCTGTTGGCAGGAGTACCGCTTCTTCCCCCGCAACCTTCTTTACATCTCATAACGGATGCGAGCATGGAAGGTTGGGGCGCTCACCTGGAATCCCGCAGCCTGACATTATCAGGATTGTGGTCTCCTCAGGAGTCTCTCCTGCACATAAACAATCTCGAAATGCGAGCAGTCTTTCTAGCTGTTTCTCAATTCCAATCACATCTTCGGGACTCCTGTGTGATGGTATCGACAGACAACACATCAGTCGTGGCCTACATCCAGAAACAGGGCGGTACACACTCACACTCCCTGTATCTGGAAACAAAGAACTTACTTGTTCTTTGCAAGAGCCTCAACGTCTCTCTCTTGTCCAAACACATACCAGGTCGTCTCAACGCCCTGGCGGACGGTTTGTCTCGCAAACACCAGTTACTTCCATCGGAGTGGACACTTCATCAGGAAGTGGCCAACCAGATATTCCTCACATTCGGTTATCCACTGGTCAACCTGTTTGCGACCAGAGACAACCACAGACTTCCTCTGTATGTGAGTCCAGTGTACGAACCAGCAGCGTGGGCGGTAGACGCGCTTTCGTTCGATTGGGATCAACTGTACGCTTACGCTTATCCCCCACCCATTCTAATTCCCAAAATCTTAGGGAAAATCAGTGTGAGCTCTTGCCGGATCCTCCTGATAGCCCCTTGGTGGCCCAGGAGATCCTGGTTCAACGACCTTCTCGGTCTCCTGTGCGAATTTCCCAGGGAACTCCCGCACAGGTCAGATCTCCTATCTCAGAGAGGCAGACTTCACGTGGATCCAGACATGTTCCACTTACACGTCTGGCCGTTTTCAGGCAATCCCTGCAGAACAAACGCTTTTCTGTCAGGGCTTCAACGCTCGTTGCCTCTGCAAGGAGAAAGTCCACCAGAGCAGTCTATGATGCTCGCTGGAAACTCTTCTCTAATTGGTGTGTTCAAGGTAAAATTGATCCCCTCAATCCCTCTGCTAGACGCAGAGCGGATTTTCTAATCTATCTCTTTGATGATAAGAAACTTTCTCTTAGCTCCATCAAAGGATACAGATCTGTGCTTTCGCATACCTTGGCTTTTCGTAAGTCATCACAAGTCTGTGCTGACCCAGCCATTTCGGAACTGATCCGAGCCATGGAACTTAAACGTCCTGTGTCTCGTTCTATTACCCCCAAATGGGATTTGGTTTGTGTTCTTGGATCGCTTATTAAAGCTCCCTATGAACCCCTTAATCAGGCTTCTTTACAGTTCCTAACCTGGAAGACTTTTCCTTCTTACCATGGCTTCATCCAAACGTAGAAGTGAAATTCATGCTCTTTCTTCCATCTTCTTTTTGATTCCTCCGATGGCTCTGTCACTTTGTTGTGTCAGCCAGGATTCCTTGCTAAAAATCAACTCCCCTCAATGGCTTCTAAACCCTTCAAGGTCCCAAGTCTTTCTAGAACTTGTGGAAATGAAGATGAAGATAGACTCCTCTGCCCTGTCAGGTCTTTGAAGTTCTATCTTAGTAGAGTTAAGTCTATTCGAGGTTCTCGCAAGAGACTCTTCATTCCCTTAAAAGGGGGGGCGATGTGTCTGCGGCTTCTATTTCTCGTTGGGTAGCCTCGACTATAAAAAGGGCTTACTCTTCTCTTTCTTCAAGGGATTCATCCCTTTTTAAGATAAGACCGCATGAATTACGAGCAATGTCGGCTTCGTGGGCATATATTTTAATCATACCCCACTCTCTGACGTGCTTCAAGCTGCTTTCTGGAGGAATCAGACCACTTTTTCATCTTTTTATCTTCGTTCTCTGGAGTGCCAGCAGGACAACTTGCATTTGTTGGGCCCCCTTGTGGTTGCACAAACGGTAGTATCTTCTACGGCATAGGTATATTACGCTTATCCGTGAATTAAGTTAATACCGTAATAACGAAGATTAGCTGAGAACCCGAGATATGGGTTCCGCTGTGATGGGGAGATTTTCGCGAACCTTCCCGCCGCAGCTGCAAAGTCAGCATATGATAGCAGGTAACGTAATTAAGCTATTAAAACAAATTTTTCTAGTAAAATTCATTTTAATTAGTAATTACTTACCTGCTATCGGTAAGTCCCACCTCCCACCCCGCGCTTCGTCTAATATTGTTTTTTGGAATAAGAGTGATTCTGGGTAATATCCCGTTTTGGTTGTGCGGCTACACGGCACTATGTGACCGTTCTGACCTGACCGACGGGTTTATGAAAAGTGTGGGATTCTTTGGACAGAAAGATTCCGGATTGTTTACGATCCTTCGGGGTGAGTAGCATATGATAGCAGGTAAGTAATTACTAATTAAAATGAATTTTACTAGAAAAATTTGTTTTAGTGCTTAATGCACAAACTACATGTCGTTTTGTTGTTGTCAAACAGTAACCAAGAAAATTCTCGAAGCCAGTTTGCTTTCACGTTAAGGAGCAGACTTTTTTTTCGTCATTGCTAAACAATGTTTGGACTTGTTGGGGTGTTATTATTATTGTTATATTTTCTTATTTTACTTTTCGGAAGAAAACAATCTCATGGAGCTGCACATTTTGAGTGGTGAAAGGTCAAGGTCATCCTTCAAGGTCAGAGGTCAAATATATGTGACCCAAGTCGCTTATTTTATTAATACTTTTGCAATATTGAATATAGCAACTTGATATTTGGCATGCATGTGTATCTCATGGAGCTGCACATTTTGAGTGGTCAAAGGTCAAGGTCATCCTTCACAAGGTCAAGGTCATCCTTCAAAGTCAAACGTCATATGGGGGGACATTGTGTTTCACAAACGCATCTTGTTATTTCTAATGCCTGTGCGCCCGCAGACCCATATTTGGAAAACGGTTGGGGACAAATCTCTTTTTTTTTTGCGCCAATGACGCAAGGGCGCATCCACGGCAGAACACTGGTCATGGCAATTAGCATTATATTCATACCTGATGTACATTGTTAATTTAAGTTTTGAATACACAAAAATTTGGAAAATTGTCATTTTGACTTGCTGTGATCTAGTCCCTTTAAAAGCGGATCCATGATTTATATATGTTCACACACCATTTGAATTAAGAACAAATAAATTGAAAACAAACTTAAAATGTTAAGCGATGAATCTTTTTAAGGGTTGGAATAATTTGTGCTTATCCTGAAATCATTCAATTTTAAGTAAACATTTAGATAAATGAGTAAAATTTTGTTTTCACTCGCTTTTTTCAGCGTATAATGAAGATGAACAAGACAGAAGATGATGAACTGGGCGTTGAGGAGCTGGACGAAGACCAGGTCAAGCAGGTACAGCGAGTATTCTTACATGGGTGTAACCTTGTCTTGATTTCTGTTGAAGTGTATAATCTTGACTGCCCTCTTTCTTGGAAAACTAAGCTTAATGCGTGCGTTAAGTGCCAACCCTGATTAGCCTGGGCAGGCTGCACTAGCTAATCAGATGCAACACTCCACTTTTATGGAATGTTTCTTTATAAAAAAAAAGTATCTTCCTGTTTTTGCGGAAGTTGTTGTCCCTGATGGCCATGCAGACTGCACAGGCTAATCTTGGATGACGCTTAACGCACATGCATTTAGAGTAGTTTTCCCAGAACAAAACTAATATAGTGGAAGTTGAATATATAGAGAATAATAGGTTGGTGACGTGGATGGAGAACGGTTATCTGGCAAGTCAGAGGAAGTTATCGGCGAACCCGATAAGATCCTCCGACGAGCCAGATAACCATTCTCCATCCATGTCACCAACCTATTATTTTATTTATCCTGTCACATTTACAACGTTCGTTGAAATGTTTCTAAAATATATAGTTTTCCAGTATTTTGTGTTTAAATATTTAATATGGGAAAAAACATGTCGCAGCAAAAAATTGTGACATCACGTCATGCAAAACGCTTAGGCTAGCTTCCGTCTTGTTAAACAACACAGAAATCGAGTCAATCGTTATTAATTCAATACACAAAGACGAAATTATGCTGTTAAAATAATAATTTTTAAACAAACAGTTCTTAACACGTTTGTTGTAAAAAAAAATTAATTGAAAACAAGTATATTTTATAAATAGAAAATAGTACAGGCGTGCGCATGCGCGGACAGCAACTGACGGATACTCGATGTCACATGGTCATCTAGCCTAATATCTTTTGGGATAATAGGTTACCTGGTTATTGGGCTGATTTAAAGGCATGTAACAGGATAAAAAGTGCTATTTGGGGTTTTGTTTGTTATCTTCATTTCATTTGAAGAGATGATTTGTTATCCCCCACAGATGGCAGAGGGATATAGTTTTGGCGTTGTCCGTCCGTCTGTCCAAACTTTTTATGGCTGTATCTCAGATACGATACAAGATTTCAACATGAAACTTCGTGCTTGTTGAGATATCAATGAGGAGAAGTGCCATGCCAAAAAACCTTAACCCTACCATTTCTTAAATAAGAAATATTGCTCTTTCTTGTGTTTGTATGATGTAACTTTTCAGGGCTATATCTCAATTCTTAAGCTATTTGGCAGGGGATATTGATTTCACGAATTTGCTTGTTTCAAATTAATCATCACAAAATGCATTACAACTTGTCATTTATGTATACTTGCAGTACAGATAAAATCAACACTGTGTAGCTGTCATTAATCTATAAAAGCCCAGCAACCTGTTCATTTAGAACCTGTTAGGCTTGTAACATTTTAATGGGCTAAAGTAATACTGTAACATTCTAATTAGTTAAAGGATTTTTTTCACCACTTGGAGAAGGGGCTTGAGGCCTTATATTTATGCCCTTGTAGTTGCTGTTGTGAGTAAAACTTGGCCATCCCTGAATGTGCACATGTGAATGATAAATCCCAAAATGTCAATATGACGACTTTTAATGTTTTACACAAAAAAGATCATTTTGGGTGGTGGATTTACTAATGTTTGATGACTTTAGTGTAAAGGAATTCTGCTTGCTTGGTTAAACTGCAACTGTCAATGCCTACTATGTACACATTTGTATTAAATTATTTCCTGTTGTCTTCATACAAGAAAATAAGTATGAGCCTTGTTATTGAAAAACTGGTCGTAATTCATGTGAAAAAAGTGTCCCAGATTAGCCTGTGCAGTCTGCACAGGCTTATCAGGGAGGGCACTTTCAGCTTTTATGGTATTTGTTGGTTAAAATGACTGCTCAGACTAATCTGGGAAGACACTTTACACATGTGCATTAAGCCCTATTTTCCCAAAATGAGGTTCATATGAGCGTTTGTGCTTTCTCAGCCGAACAGTTTCTTACAATGCCTCCTGCACATATACAGGTAGCAGAGGAGGACTTCTATGACAAGCTGGCTAGCAGCATAGCCCCGGAGATCTACGGCCATGAGGACGTGAAGAAGGCGCTGCTTCTGCTGCTTGTGGGCGGAGTGGACAAGTCACCACAGGGCATGAAGATACGAGGTGAACTTGATACACACCCATCATCACTTACATTTTGAGCTGTTTCTTGTTTGACTGTCCATCTATGGTATATGCTTAAGGAGTTAAAGTTTGCTTCATGGTGAAAGTTGATTTAAATATTTGTGTAACTTTTTGTTGTGGTAAAAGTTAGAGTTCAGTATTTTGAAATTCTGTAAGGGATATAAAATATAAGGAATCCAGATTCTAAAGATTTATAATGACAAATTCTTTTAGTTGCACATTAACACTGTATTCTGATAGGATAATACAATCACGTGACCTGCTTTTCGTTTTGATATTAAAACACACTGAATTCAAATTGAAGCATTAATATTAATGATGGTACTACTTTGTAATAAACAAGCTGCAAAATGATACACTGTAACTCCAATATAGCGCGGTCAATGGGGTCCAAGCCGCGAAACAGCGTTATAACGGATCCGCGTTATAGGTTTTGAGCTCATTTACTGCAGGGCGCTATAAAAAAAACAGGTATAGAATAGCCTATAATATAGGTCATGTATATTGCCATGCTGTGTTGACGCAAATACATGCATATAAACCGAATCGTATCGATAACAGTATACATACCGCTTTTCTTATGTGCACATTTATCCAATAATCCAATAAAATTGCAACATCACTTAAAAAATAATAATAATCTTGAACATTAATGACGATATATGTTTAAGAAATTCGTAAACACAACCGTACGCATATATGCCATTTTCAGAAGTGTTAAGAGTACAGTGCATTATGGGGCAGAGCTTTCATTGGACAAGCGACTTTAAATTTAGATTGAATGCAATACGACTCATGTACAAAAAAATATTTTATTGCGTCATACGCATGCAAAAAACGTGTTTCCCGGGGACTTTCTGATACCGCGCAAAAATGAAAGTGAAACTCTGTTAACAATTACCGGTACACTGCGTTCGCATGTAAATAAATCGTCTGCATTATTTAATTTCTTATACACGAACTGAAAGATTAAATTACATAATACTAGAATGATAATGAAATGACAGAAAAAGTTGTTTTATACAGTAGGCAGTATATTTCACAGCCGCTCATTTAATATAGTCAAACTGCAACCGTATCAAAGTAAGAATGTTTCAATCGTTTTGAATTACTTTAATAGTATTACTATCCCGCTTGCACTTAACTTATGGAAATTATCGCACTGAACCTCTCTGATGAGGAATACATGTAATAAACACTGACACGCGAGTTTTTCACACCTTTATTGACATTACACAACAGATTAACACCAATTAGCTGTCGGTGTTGTTTAACCTCGAGGCGAGTATAATCGGTTCAACGGACGGTTGAATAAAGCAATCAACGTGTGATTGCCGCCATCTTTGAATTGTCTGAAAATACATGAAGTTGCATAATACGGATTTGAATCAGAAATCAAATGGAAGGTTGGAGAAAAAATGGGATGCAAGCACCCTCGGCGTTATATTGGATTCAGCGTTATAACGGAGCGCGTTATATTGGAGTTACAGTGTATCCAATATTTTGGGCAAGTTATGTTGTTTTTGTTCGTCATTAGCGAAATAAAACCATAGTTTTGCACGAACAAGCAAACAAGATCACTGTTGTTTAAAAACTGAAATTATCATAATTGTGGCCTGTAGAATGTTAACCAGTCTTCACGCTGAATATTTAAGACCAATAGCCCAGATAAAAAAATAATAGCCCGAATACATTTTTAATAGCCCGAAAAGGTTAACATAAAAGTTATGACTTTTTTGGCCAGGAACAAAAAAATATCCTTTTCCAATCAGAAACAACTACTTCTAATGAGTACAACATGTCAGAGCTCCAGATAAGGGTCGTATTTTTGTAATTACGAATTATTTTCAAGTCCGTTACGTATTTATTTTAAAATCTTGTAGTACCATAAAGAATTACAAAATCAAGTTACGAATATTATTTTTACATCAGTTCGTATCGATTTTTATTGAGTTCTTTTCGCGTATTAAAGATCTTTGTGGTGCTTATATAGAATGGTTATTGGGTTTGTTAAACAAAGCGCTTTTTTTTCCAATAAAAGTGGCGTATACAGTCTATCTGTCAAAAAACAATGGCGGCGCCCAGAGAGCGTCCTAAAAAACTGCAAAGCGTCCCAAAAAAGACGCTTTTAACATATTGTACGCAAAGTGAGCCGAAGTTAAATGTTTAGTAAGAAATTATAGAAATGATCTTATACGATGTTGTATGTTCAGTTTTCGACACAGTCGGAAAAGCTAAACAAAAACGCGACACGACGGATTCAAATTTAAACACAAACAAAAACATTGAGCGAGTGGAAGGGACAAGTCCCGTGGCTAATCGTTGAAAAGATTGAAGGGGAGACCCGTTTTAATTGTGAAATATGTAAAAATTCATCTAAGGCATGCAATCTAAGCACAGTTTGGGCATATGAAGGTATTTGAAAAATAAAATTGTATACTACTGACGACACTGTTGAACTCGTATAAATAAAGTTGCTAGTATGTTTATTTTATTTTTTTTGCATGAAAATAACCATTATTATTTATTTTTAGGTCATTTATAAAAAATAAGAATTATTTTCCAAAACTAAGTAACAATAAGAATAAAATTTGAGAGTTAAGAATTCTTTTTGAAAATCTGGTAGTAATTTAAGAATTTCACAAAACCTTATCTGGAGCTCTGCATGTATTATTCATGTTTGATAACAACAGCAAAGGCATGCTCCGCGGACATCTCCATATCTCAGTGTTTCAGATTGCATCATTGGTCACAATTTCCTCTGGACAGGTGTCCTAAATGCGCTTTTTTTTCAGGACATTTGTCCTTAATCATAAAAAAAAAAAATTCAGAGAGTTTTGTAAGCGCCCCGAGCCCTAACTAATTGTACTTTTTTAGTCTTTCTAGTTGCAATTTCTGGTGAATACAATGCAAAATTTTATATATCATACCATTCGTATCACCGCATGTGTATTCATCATACTATAGAAATGTTCATAAAGAACGTCGAAAATAAATTAAAGTCCACAAAAATACTGTATCCGAACACGACAGTCCGAAAAAATGTATGTGTTTTGCACATAAAATAAAATGTGCATATTGTTAGATTCCAGAAAATGAAAACCATTTACCTAGCAAATACGTAATAAATATATAATTTTGTTAACATATTGCTTAACTATATGCAACTGCAGTGCTTTATTTTGCTAATCGATCAATTTTTCATTTGCAACTTTTCGCTGACTCGTACGATTTTCGGAAAGTAGCGAAGATTTTTTGTCAGTTACCGATCATGTCTGCGCTATCCGCTAACCAATAAAAAACTGCCAATAAAATCGTCCATCTCCGGTGTCTATGTAAGAGTGGAACACAGACGTGTTGATTGGCTAACGAGTTGTACCGACTTCTTCCATTGATTATATCTTTAACACAAAGTGGCTGACCGGTGTTGATGTATTTCACTTTGTTGACAATTTTACGCTCAAATATTTAATCGACCTATCAGGCTATTTAAAATGCATTTATTATCGACCGACCGTCCCAAGAATCAACTTGGGCTTATATTCTAATTCGAAGTGTTTACATGACGGGTTTTTATTCCTCGGATCGATAGATCAGACATGGTTCGCACAGACTTGAAAAGTGCTTGAAAATCAAGGTTTGTCTTGAAAAGTGCTTAAAAACAATCTGGAGTGCTTAAAAGTGCTTATTTTCAACCATAGCCTTGAAAAGTGCTTAGAAAGTGCTTGGATTTGGCTGGAAAAGTGCTTGAAAAATGGATAAAAATATTTAATTTCCGTGAGTCGGAAGTCGTAGTTTTTTTTTCACGATTTATGACGGTTCCGATCTGTTCATACACGCAGGTACTGGATTGGTACGGGTTGGTACGGGCTTTAGAATGTAAGGGAGGCAACTACTACTAATCTTCCGCCAATTGGTCTATTTTGGTTTTTGTTGTACGCATTATGCCATGACGGTGCTGACAAGTTGAACTATGCCAGCGAATAAGTGCATTTTTTAGAATGGGTGGCTTTTGAAGTACCCTTGGATTGTTGACAATGCCCATTCTAAAGTCAAAGCATCTTGTAATGAACACAGAACAGGTATAGAGATCGACAGTATGGGGGAATCAGGGTTGAAAAGCCACCTAAAATGCAGTTTGTCTGTGAAGCAAATTCATTCGATTAACCCAATTCATTCAGGTGTACTGCAAAAGACAAAAGACAAAAAAGTTGCACTTGACTGATTGTCAAAAAAAATAGATGATACTGTGAAGAAACTGCAATCTGTTTAAATGAGTGCAGACTCTCAGTCTGAACATATACAGTACACTATTGCATCTATAACAGATTTTACATGTACATGTGTACCTGCTGTAGAAAATTACTTAATTAGTATAATTTTTACAAGCCTCATTTAAGACATGGCATTACATATTGCTGTTGCGAGATTCTGTACATTTGTAGTTTTCTATTTTTACTTCAGAATTAATTTGTATCAGATGCATAATTGTCTTTAACATTTTCTAGTAGCTTTATTATACCACTGGAATATCTGATATGAACATTTAGAATACATAATGATATTTAATACAAATAACAGTTTTTTTGGTATGTGTAATGCCTTGGTCAATTACTATATCATAATGAAATAACTTACTTTTGATTAAACAGTTGTTACTGTAGTAGGGTAGTGCAGACTGTTAAAATTCACATAGAATATTAGGCAAGAAGAGACCAATTTAGCGAAAATATTGTCAGTATTGGCCACAGAATAATATACAGTTTTCAGTAGGTCGGACTAAAAAAGTGCTTGAATTTGGATTTTTTTCCCTTGAAAAGTGCTTAAAAAGTGCTTGAATTTCATTGGAGAAAATCTGTATGAACCCTGTCAGGGGTATATTGTTTTTGGCCTGTCTGTCTGTCATTCTGTCCCAAAATTTTACTGTACAGTTAAGTTTTGCAATAACTTTTGAAATATTGAACATAGCAACTTGAGATTTGGCATGCATGTGTATCTCATGGAGCTGCACATTTTGAGTGGTGAAAGGTCAAGGTCATCCTTCAAGGTCAAAGGTTAAAAAAAAGTGGCGCATTAGGGGGCATTGTGTTTCTGACAAACACATCTCTTGTTTTTGTTGTTGTTATACTTATATGTATTGAATAGTAGTTTCCTTAATTTCATGGGTGTTTGAACTTTAGGGAAACTTATGCCTTATTTATGCATAAACACCATGGAGTTTATGCTAATTAGGTGAAATTGTATAGACAGTTCATACACTGATGTAATATAGAAAACTGCTCTTCACTTATAAAATAAAATGGATTGAAAAAAGCATAAGTATCCAGGGTATTAACATTCACAAACTGAACATTGTAGGAAACATCAACATCTGTTTAATGGGAGATCCCGGTGTGGCGAAGTCACAGCTTCTGTCCTTCATTGATAGACTGGCACCCAGAAGTAAGTAAAATCATAATGATCATTAATTTGAAGACTGGCACTCAGAAGTAAGTGAAATCACACAGATCATTTATTGATATACTGGCATCCAGAAGTAAGTAAAATCATAATGATCATTAATTTGAAGACTGGCACTCAGAAGTAAGTGAAATCATACAGATCATTTATTGATAGACTGGCACCCAGAAGTAAGTAAAATCATACTGATCATTAATTTGAAGACTGGCACTCAGAAGTAAGTGAAAGTTAAAATTATACTGATCGTTTATTGATAGACTGGCACCCAGAAGTAAGTGAAATCATACTGATCTTTTATTGATAGACTGGCACCCAGAAGTAAGTGAAATCATACTGATTGTTTATTGATAGACTGGCACCCAGAAGTAAGTGAAATCATACTGATCTTTTATTGATAGACTGGCACCCAGAAGTACCGTAAATTCGCGAATATAATACGCCCTCATGTTTAATACGCACCCCCAACTTTGGTCCAAATTTTTTGGTAAAAATTCAAAATCCGAGTAAAATACGCAATAAAAAATTCAGTGTCCGAAATCCGCCATGACACTGTCATTTCCGAAAAAAATGTATTCACACTTGTTAAAATAAAATTTCAGATTGAAGATTCCTGTTTAAAGTGATCGCTGTCATTTGTTCTCCCGCATGTTAAATGTCTTTATATATTTTCTCCATTAAGTTTATTTGAACGTATTATTTTAAACAATAACGACATTCAGCGATTTTCCTCCTTCTTTATAAAGTACCGGTAAACGGTACTTTCCCAATCGAACGAAAATTCCCAAATTCCCAAAACGGTACTTTCCCAATCGAGCGAAAATTCCCAAATTCCCAATCGGCATCTGGAAAAATCCCAATCAGCGTCCGAATTTTTTCTCAAAACGATAGAAAGTTTCGTAGAAAAACAACTTTCGGCGAGCGAACAAAGAAAATCGTATAGTTGTGTGTAACCACGTGCTCGATTAATTTCGGGTTTTATTATTCAGCGCATTCAATCAATAGAGTTGTTACTGTTACCGGTTCTTTTGCCAGGCAGCCAGCGTACTGTTTTACGTCGGTTTGTAACCTTATCGTAGTTTGAAATGAGTCATAATAGCAAATATTATGCCAAAAAACCAATCGGAACCATCTATCACAGGACACGTTGACAGCAATAATGATGCTGTGCAGGGCGGGATGCAAGCAACTGAGTGATGATCAAACATCAAAGATTGTTGAAATTTTCACAAAAATGAAAGAGAGAGACATTGCTTTAAAAGAGATTAAAACAACTAGTAATTGATTTGGTGTGTTCTTTATAATATTTTGTTATTTATATAAACTTTATAACTTAATGGTCATTAAGGCATGCCTGCAAATGATTATTTAAATGGGTATGTTCAATTAAGTATGAACTGTATGATGTATTCAATAAGACCCAAACTTCACGACGCGATTTTCCCAATTTCAGGATTTCACGACTCGATTTTTCCCAATTTTGAGGTTTTCACGACTCAATTTTTCCCAATCGGACCGGTACGGGTACTTTTCCCAATTGGACAAGGAAAATCGCTGACATTTAGAGCAATACCGGTAATTATTGACCATATCGGCAAGCTATTGCATTCCCAGTACACATTACGTTCGACAGTGTTTACACCCACTCTAATTTTCGCGCGCTTTTAGACAAAGACTTGACAGGAAAATACATGAGAAATAGATTTGCTAGCGTAAGCGTCGGGTAAGCAACAAAATAGGGAAAATATATTTTTGTGTTGTGAAAATAGCAAACCAATTGGTGTTATCACACATCTGTTTCACAGTGCTACCCCGGTATATTGATAGCGATGTGTTATCGGGCCGTTGTCATGACAGTTGCATAATAAATATCTGTCTATTGTTTATATTACCGTTGATTGTTTTATTAACACAAACATATGGTTAATTTGATACCAATGTGACAATTTTGAGACAATTCTTTCTAAGACAAATGGTTGCCCTGAAAAGGGCTGTTTTTTGTTTCTCATTAGTGACGAGTTGATCACAGGTCACTTTCGTCGAACCCCTCGAAATCGCTCTCTTCATCGTCGCTTTGGAAAAAGCGAGCAATTTCTTCTGAAGACATGCCTTGCGGATCAACATCCGTGTAGACTGTCTCCTCTCCGGTTGGATCTGTCTCATCGTCTTCGCTCTCATCGTCTTCGTCTGCGGCGAGGTCAGGAACTGGGGATCGGCTTTTAATTAGGTCCTTGAATAGTATGTCATCTTCTGTGCCGTCAAGATGGTTGCTGATGCAGCACTTCTTGAATGCACGCTGGATGATTGCAGGATCTAGTTGCTGCCAGCAGTCGACTATCCACTGGCAGATCTCCTCAAGTTCCGGCTTTCTTCGTCGCCCCCCGGCAGTAAATGACTGTGGACCGCTGCAGTACCATTCGTTCCACTTCATCTGTAGCATTTGCTTCATTGGCTTGTTGATGCTGACGTCTAGTGGCTGCAGCATGCAAGTCATCCCACCGGGTATAACCGCCAGATTTGTCTTGTAGTCGGTAACATTGACTTAACGTCATTGGACGTATGTGCCCTGAAGGCGTCGAGGACAAGTAAAGAACGCCGGGAGACACCACCTGGACGACGGCCCCACACGGTCTTGATCCAGTCGCGGACAAGGTTCGTGTCCATCCAGCCTTTCTCTTGTACCCGCACTTCTACTCCCTTCAGCCACTTGACGCCTTTGGGCATGGTCTTACGCTTGAAGACGACGTAAGGCGGTAACTTGCCCCCGTCAGCTGTGCAGGCCAGCATAACGGTGAAGCGGTTTTTTTCGTTTCCCGTTGTAATTATGGAAACCGACTTCTGCCCTTTCGAGGATATGGACGTGTTCGTAGGCAAATCGAACGTCAGTGGCGTTTGATCGGCATTGCCAATCTGGCTCAATGGGAAAGCGTAACGCTTTCTTTGTCTGATTATGAATCGTTGGAACGTAATGAGCTTTTCTTCGCAGTCTTCCGGAAGCTTCTGCCCTATGTGGGTGCTTCGTCGTACAGAGAGGCTGTGGCGCTCCATAAACCGCCACACCCACCCACGTGAGGCCTTGAATGTCTCTGTCCCTTCTATCCCTTTGGCAAGTTTTTTGGCTTCAAAGCCCAGTTCGATGGTTGAGACAGATATTCCTTGTCGGCGTCGGTCGTTAACGAAGTCTAGCAGCCTCTTTTCTAGTTGAGGGAACTTGGCCGACTGACCTCGCTCAGCCCGTTGGTTTTTTTTCTGGCGAAGCAGACTGGGTTTCTGCTTGCGCCACAGACGAACACAGGCTTCATTACAGCCAAACTCGCGTCCGGCTGCTCTGTTGCCATGTGCCTCTGCATAGGAAATAGCAGCAAGCTTTTCCTTGGCAGTGTACGATGTACGTACTTTGCCCATTTCGACAATTACAAGATCGGCGCAAAAAAGTGCCTTTTTCGACAATTGCAAGATCGGCGCTAAAAAGTGCCTTTTTCCACAATTTCAAGACAAATATTTTTTAAAGATTTGCGTGATTTGGAGCTGTTCTGATCGCAGTTGATGCTGTAGATTTGACGATATGTAGTCTGTAGATGTTTGGAAGATAATGTTGGCCACTGCTAAGTTCTTGTGTTTATAAAGACCCTTGACGGTAAGTGTCAATAAGTGTCAATTAGCAATCGTTTACTCAGGCCCCTAGATCGGGACCCTTTTTGTCAACACCTCGAATACACTGGTCCCGCTGACAAGCGATGGCCCTTCTCAGCACCTTTACCGATAACACATGGGCCACCTGCTGACACCCGGGTCAAGCAGTCAGCAAAAGAAAGAAACAGAGACGCTGTTTTTTTATAACATTTAATTCCATTTGACAATATTCAGAAAGATGATAATTATAATTATAAAATAATAAGTATTATTATTATTATTATATATATAATATCGATGGTTGGTCTATTTAGCATGTACGGTACTATACAGTGTAGCCGTGACAATTACCGTAAGCACAGTTGCCCCCCTTTGATGTAATTGTGTAATTCAAAATGGCTTACGCGCAGCGAATTACAACGCTTAAGTTGAACATTTTCACAGGAAAATTTTTGTTCTGATCTAAATTCGTATATTATACGCACCCCCTACTTGAAGAAAAATTTGGCAGGTAAAAAAGTGCGTATTATATTCGCGAATTTACGGTAAGTGAAATCATACTGATCATTTATTATGCTCCCCCAAAATAAAGCATTTAGTCGCCGATTTGTCTGTCCGTCCGTGTGTCCGTCTGTTCGTCCGTGCACAATTTTTGTCCGGGCTATTTCTCAGCAACTAATGATCGGAATTCAATGAAACCTTATGGGAAGCTTCACTACTAAGAGGAGATGTGCACATTATCAGCGGGTTCTAGTCGTATGATTTTTCACAGAGTAATGGCCCTTTGAAATTTTCCATTAACTGTACATATAGTGCAATTCTTGTCCAGGCTATTTCTCAGCAACTAATGACCGGAATTCAATGAAACTTAAAGGGGAAGCTTCACTACCAAGAGGAGATGTGCATATGTTCAGCGGATTTTGGTCGGATGATTTTTCAAAGTGTTATGGCCCTTTGAAATTTTCTATAAAAAATTCTTGTTCCCCCAACTACTGTGCCCTCAAGACGTTTCCTTTTATCTGAATATATAGTGCAGTATTGTGACAAAAAAAACATCCGGGGAGCATCAACCGTCTCAGACGGTTTCTTGTTGATATACTAGCACTCAGATGAAAGTGAAATCATACTGATCATTAATTGAAAGACTGGCACTCAGCAGTGGCACTCAGAAATGGAATTATTATTTTCATTAATAAACTGGCACCCAGAAGTTATATGAATCTTAAGTTTTGAAAATCTATTGAACTCCATGGTTTGTGCATGTTCACACCACTTTCTATTCATGTTTTAGGTCAGTACACGACAGGGCGAGGTTCCTCGGGTGTGGGTCTGACAGCGGCCGTGATGAAGGACCCCATCACTGGGGAGATGATGCTGGAGGGCGGGGCCCTGGTGCTGGCTGACCAGGGGGTGTGCTGTATTGACGAGTTTGACAAGATGATGGATACAGACCGGACTGCCATACACGAGGTCATGGAGCAGCAGACTATCTCCATTGCTAAGGTTGGGTGCGATATTTGACATTGATTAAAATGGTTCGAAAGTTTTTAGTTTCGATACTGGTTCCAGTATTTTATAAATCAAACTTGTTGACTTCATAAACTGCATAAACCAGCTTGGCTATGTTGCCCAATGATCAACAGCCAGCTAAGCTTATAGCCTTTAAGTTTTGGATCAAGTTTTGTATGTAATGTGGTTGCTCGAAAAATGTTGAAAATAGCATTGTCTTAAAAATTAATTGTATCTGGGTCTGAAGTTAACAGACTGTTGCCTTAAGTGGCCACTTAAGTTTTGAGCAACAGGGGCCTGCGAAATATTTTGAAAACTGGATTTCAGTACTTTCAAAATGATGTTTCTTTCAACCATAGTTAAGGCCATGTGATTTTATAATAAGTCATTTAGATACAAAATAGTGTCTTTGTCATTCAAAACCCTATGGTGGCAAAATATTGCAAGTTATAAATTCCATATTTAACAGTTCATAAATCATCTTGGGAAGTATTGTCTGTATATTTCTAGGCTGGTATTATGACAAGTCTCAATGCCAGAGTGTCTATCCTGGCTGCTGCAAATCCTGCCTACGGTAGATACAACCCCAAGCGGACCATCGAACAGAACATCCAGCTTCCAGCAGCACTTTTGTCAAGATTTGACCTCCTCTGGCTCATACAGGATAAGCCTGACCGAGATAATGACCTCAGGTAAGATCTCTTTACATTGCTTTTGATAAGTTGACCAAAAAAACTGAATATGAATAGGTAAGCCTACTTTGGTACTGATCTGTAAATAAGGAACCTGCATGTTTGTTTATGTGACCAACATTCTCTTTTATAAGATGTGTGCTAAGATGTACTACTAGTGGTTACTATTAATATGCAATGCATCAAGTATGTTTCTTTAAATTAATAACAGTTTCTCCCCCCCCCCCCCCCCCCCCCCCCCCCGAAAACATTCGGAGGGGATATAGTAATTGGTCCCGTCCGTCTGAAACTTTGTCCGGAGCATAACTCCAAATCTATTCAATGGATTCACTTTATACTTAGAATATTAACAGATGGCAAGTAGGAGAAGTGCAGTGACCAAGAACCTTAACTCTATCTACCTTAGTTTTTGAATTATCTCCCCTTTTATATAACTTTAAAGAAATTTTTTCCGGAGCATAACACTAAATCTACTAAAGGGATTTACTTGAAACTTTAAATATAAACAGATGGCAACTAGGAGAAATGCAGTGACCAAGAACCATTACTCTATCTACCTGAGTTTTTGAATTATCTCCCCTTTTATATAATTTTAAAGTAATTTTTTGTCCAGAGCATAACTCTAAATCTACTGAAGGGATTTACTTGAAACTTAAAATATAAACAGATGGCAAGTAGGAGAAGTGCAGTGACTAAGAACCATAACTCTTTCTACCTTAGTTTTTGAATTATCTCCCCTTTTATATAACTTTAAAGAAAATTTTTCCGGAGCATAACTCAAAATTATCTCCCTTTATTTAATTTCAAACAGTGTTTTTTTTATGGCAATTTCGGGGCAGACATTCGGCACCATTCCCCTCAAAAAAGAGTATATATTTTTCTCTGGTTTTGTAGAAAAAAAATCCCCTCCAGAATTAAAAAAAGAAAAAAAAAATCTTTTTTTTAGCTCATCTATTTTTTGAAAAAAAATTATGAGCTATTGTCATCACCTTGGCGTCGGCGTTGGCGTTGGCGTTGGCGTTGGCGTCGGCGTCCGGTTAAGTTTTGCGTTTAGGTCCACTTTTCTCAGAAAGTATCAATGCTATTGCATTCAAACTTGGTACACTTACTTACTATCATGAGGGGACTAGGCAGGCAAAGTTAGATAACTCTGGCGTGCATTTTGACAGAATTATGTGCCCTTTTTGTACTTAAAAAATTGCAAATTTTGGTTAAGTTTTGCGTTTAGTTCCACTTTTCTCAGTAAGTATCAATGCTATTGCATTCAAACTTGGTACACTTACTTACTATCATGAGGGGACTGGGCAGGCAAAGTTAGATAACTCTGGCATGCATTTTGACAGAATTATGTGCCCTTTTTATACTTAGAAAATTGACAATTTTGGTTAAGTTTTGTGTTTAGGTCCATTTTATTCCTTAAGCATCAAAGCTATTGCTTTCATACTTGCAACACTTACTAACTATCATAAGGGGACTGTGCAGGCAAAGTAATGTAACTCTGACTGGCATTTTGACAGAATTATGTGCCCTTTTTATACTTAGAAAATTGAAAATTTGATTAAGTTTTGTGTTTAGGTCCACTTTATTCCTACAGTATCAAAGCTATTGCTTTCATACTTGCAAGATTTATGAACTATCATAAGGGGACGGTGCAGGCAAAGTTATGTAACTCTGACTGGCATTTGGACGGAATTATGGGCCCTTTATACTTAGAAAATTGAAAATTTGGTTAAGATTTATGTTTTGGTCACTTTACCCCTAAAGTATCATAGATATTGCTTTCATACTTGGAACACTCACAAACTATCATAAGGGTACAGTAAAAGGACAAGTTGCATAACTCTGGTTGTCATTGTTACGGAATTATGGCCCTTTTTTGACTTAGTAACTTTTAATATATGGTTAAATTTTGTGTTTCGATCCACTCGAAGTATCAAGGCTATTGCTTTCAAACTTCAAATACTTACATGCTATCATGAGGTTACTGTACCTGGCAACTTGAATTTTACTTTGACCTTTGAATGACCTTGACTCTCAAGGTCAAATTATTAAATTTTGCTAAAATTGCCATAACTTCTTTATTTATGATTAGATTTGATTGATACTTTGATGAAACTACTCTTACCTGACATACCACAATAGACTTCACCCAAACCATCCCCCGTGCCCTCCCCCCCCTCCCCCCCTCCCCCCCCCCCCCTAATTTTTTTTTTTTTTTTTTTTTTATAAGATCATCTCACAAATGACCACCACACCCTCACACTATACCCCCACCCCACCCCCCACCCCCCCCCCCAAATTTTTTTTTGATTTTTTTTTTTTTTTTTTTTTTTTTTTTTAAGATCATCTCACAAATTATCACCACACAACCCTCACACTATACCCCCCCCCCCCCCCGATTTTTTTTTTTTTTTTTTTTTTTTTTCGCTTTTTTGGAAGATAATGTAATAAATGTCCACAACCCCACACTATACACCCCTCTTCACTCCACTCCTCCCTCCTTTGTGATTGAAAATGAGAGTCCCTTCACCTTTAAAAAGAAAATAGATGAGCGGTCTGCACCCGCAAGGCGGTGCTCTTGTTAACTCTTGTAATAAATATTTATTTCATAACAACTAGCAAAGTATATAACAAATTAATAATATAATATGATTTTGAATTATTATAAAGAGTTACATTAAATTAGTATTTCCCATATCAGTGTACTTTTCATATGAATTTCATGCTTTTCCCAAAATGGCCAGGAAAAGGCCTGATGTATCTGCATATATTGTGTCAATATTTGATGATAAAAACATTTCAATTTGGCCCATTTTATTGATTAAAAAATGCTCAAATTCGCCATTTTATCGATTAGTAAGTCCCAATTAGACTCAAAATGGCTAGGAAAACTGAGAGTGTGCATGAAGGCTAAACTGTCTGAAACTAATGTTGAAAAAATCATTGGGATATATTTTAGAAAAAGGACAGAGAAATTCAGCTGTGAATGTAACATTCATACATACATGTGTATTCATATAATAAATTTCATAACATATAAAAGAGTGAATTTTTAATTTTCCCCTTTTCCTAAAAAACGACGCGTTTTTCCCCTTTGGACGGGCCCCGCCACCATTCCCCTATTTGTAAAAAAAAAACACTGTCGAAGTAAATTTTTGTCCGGAGCATAACTCTAAATCTACTGAAGGGATTAACTTGAAACTTTAAATATAAACAGATGGCAAGTAGGAGAAGTGCAGTGACTAAGAACCATAATACTATCTACCTTAGTTTTTAAACTATCTCCCTTTATTTAATTACAAAGTAAATTTTTGTCTGAGCATAACTCTAAATCTACTGAAGGGATTTACTTGAAACTAGGAATCAGTGTCCGACAAATCCATTGCCCGGAGCCCGGGGGCTACCAAAATTTCTCATCGGGCTACTGAAATTTTCCAGCTGACGCCCGCCGGGCTACTATAAATCTATAAGAGCGGTAGCCCGGTTTATTGACAGACATACATAGAATAAACATGCTGACCATGTGTTTGTACACTGTGTATTGCTTATAATCCGATAACAAAGTGCAATCAATTATCTAATCAGTCACCGATCACTTGCGGTAATGTCTTAAACAGTAACAGTGTAATTTAATCATCCAATCAGAATCAACATTTGTCGTCTGCTAATAATATAATGAGAGCCGGTTGGATAGTTGGCGCACATGATGCAACATCATTTCGCATTTTGGAATTCTTTGTTAACCGCAACAATGTGTTATAGCGACAACGTTTTTGATGTCGTTAAATATCCAAGGACGCCAAACATTAAATAAATCAAAACAATAGCGGATTCTTCAAAACGGTAACGAAACCGAAAATGAATATTAATGACAACTTTGTAACCGCGGTTAACACCTGCTAATTAGTTTGCATTGTCAATTAACAATTGGATTAATCGACTGTTAATCAATAATCCCATATATGCCCGATTTATATTTTTAAAACCAAATTATGGGTGGGTAATAAAGACAATAAGAGTCATAAACACAAACGTTTGAAATTTTCTAAAGTGTCAAATGAATTTCGGCATATGTTCTATTTAAAGATATGATGAAATAAGCTCCCAATCAGGACCGTTGTATTGCAACATGCGTAAATAACCTGCCACGGTTTGCACGCGTTGTGTACAGATATTTTAGGTTACAAAATTCTACATTTAAGAAATGAATTTCTTTGTCCTGATAAAAAGCGCGCGAAAATTGGCGTGGGTGTATTTATTTGTAAATAAAATTTTTGTAGCGGGTACAACATTGAGATCATTTAATTTCCATTAAAAGTTTCGTTGTGAATTTCAACTAAAGTACCGGGGTATCTCGCGAATTATTTGGCATTTACATTTTCTCTTTATTAAACCACATGTAAACACGCTGTATTGTTACCGTTACGCTGTATCAGTTCCTTCATTATTGAAACAATTATTGTATTGTATACTGACTGCACACAAGTGTCGTAACATACGGATGCAATACGTTAAGTCGGACAGTACTTAAAGTCGGACACAAGTAAATAAATGATTTAATACTCTTGATTTCTTGAAACTCGGTATTTGTTGTTAAAAAGGGCAATTGCATTGATTAACACCATACGAGTCAATCGTATTGATCATCTAAACGCTTTATTTACGTTTACGACTTAACGTGCTGTCCGAATTTAAGTACACAAACATGTGCACATACATGTAATATCTACATGTAGTATATGATTTTCTTTGGTACATTTACTTTTAAGTACACGGTGCTGTACTGTAACATTAATTTACGATATTGACTGTGTACATCAGACTACTTGCTATTTAATGTATATGTATGTATACATATTAAGTATATGTAAATGAAGAACTAAAATAAAGATGAAAACCTGCCTCTTATCATTTTGTAGGAAAATTTTATGGGCTACCAAATATTTTTATTGGTAGCCCAGTGGGCTACCTGAAAAATAAGAAATTTGTCGGACACTGTAGAAATATAAACAGATGGCAACTAGAAGAATTGCAGTGAACATGAACCATAACTCTTTCAACCATAGTTTTTTAAATATCTCCCTTTATTTGTTTTACAAATATTATTCTACTCTCTAAAACAAATGTTGTCATACAAGCAAACACATTTCGGCGGTGAGTTGGCACTACTGTGACAAGCTCTTGTTTTAATGTAACTCTGTTAACTGTCTGTATAATATAATTATTTATCAGTCTATGTCTGAATGACATGAGCATTGTTCTTGGAAAACTAGACCTAATTTATGTGCATAGCCTGTGCAGAATTTTGTCTCTCTGATAAAAAATCCAGTAAAGGCAGAAAGTGTGTTTCTGATTTGCCTGTGTGGACTTCACAGGCTCACATGTGATGACACTTTACTCACATGCATTAGGCCATGTTACTTGAATGAGGCCTATATGTGTTTGTTGTTCTGTTGCAGACTTGCCCAGCACATCACCTACGTACACCAGCACAACATTCAGCCCCCATCTCAGTTCACTCCTCTAGACATGAAACTCATGAGGTAAGCACCATGGCATCTTGTGAAGCGTCAAGGAGAAAAACTGACTTGTTTCCTTTTAAGAATCATACCTTATATTTTTTATGCCCCCGGTAGGTAGGCATATAGCAGTTGAACTGTCCGTCAGTCAGTCCGTCTGTCCGAAAACTGTAACATTGCCCATTACTTTTGCAATATTGAAGATAGCAACATGATATTTGGCATGCATGTGTATCTCATGGAGCTGCACATTTTGAGTGGTGAAAGGTCAAGGTCATGGTCATCCTTCAAGGTCAAAGGTCAAATATATGGTTTCAAAGCAACGCAGAAGGGGGCATTGTGTTTCTGACAAACACATCTCTTGTTTAGGAAATGATTTACAGTTCTGGTCATAAGGTGCTTTTATTTAATATTTAAGAATATGGAGAAAGCAATATCTTATTATGAATTGAAATTTTATTATAGATATGACACAGCATTAATGCTAAGGTCCAACTAATGCTTTGCATCATTCCATTTACGTTTCACATTTAACAATTCAGTAAGGATAAAAGGAAATTTCAAACTGTTTTAACGCTGCATTTTTTATGCAATATGCATGATGAAGACAGTTCAAGATTAAAAAGAAATTATCAATAACAATTATTGCCTCATTTTTAGCTCGGCTGTTTTCGGAGAAAATCTGAGGTATTGTCATAGCCAGCTTGTCGTGTGGTCCGTGTCATGCTAAAACCTTGACATTTTGCATGTAAATCAAAGTGCTTCCACCTATAACTTTGAAACTTCATATGTAGATGCACCTTGACGAGTTCTACATGCCACACCCATTTTTGGGTCACTAGGTCAAAGGTCAAGGTCACTGTGACCTCTAAAAAAAATCAATCTGAAAAGCTTTCGTTTATTCAAAACCGCAGCCGAGCGTTGGCACCCATTATGTGGTGCTCTTGTTATGCTCATATTTCAGAATCTGCATTTCAAGAAGAAGGAGAAAATAAAAGATTTTTGAGAAATTTCACATAATTGTGCGCTCTTTTTCAGGTACCCATATCTTGATGGAAATATCTTCAAGCGTAACCCACTTATATCAGACGCAACAACACGTCCTATTACTCCTCTTTCAGACGCAACACAGCGTCTAAACACACCAATTTCAGGCACTAAATCTTGTCATAACACATAAAATTCAGGCAATACAATGCATTTTAACAATCCAAAATCAGATGCTACATCAGGTCTGAACGCTCCTATTTCAGACACTTTGAAATTTTATAAGCGTCTAAAACACTCCATTTTCAGACACTTCATCTTGTCTTAACACATATTATTCAGACAATACATTGCATTTTAACAATCCAAAATTAGACGCTACATCAGGTCTGAACATTGCCCATTTTTATGTCCCCCACTATAGTAGTGGGGGACATATTGTTTTTGCCCTGTCTGTCTGTCTGTTGGTCTGTATGTTGGTCTGTTGGTCTGTTTGCGCCAACTTTAACATTTTGCAATAACTTTTGCTATATTGAAGATAGCAACTTCATATTTGGCATGCATGTGTATCTCATGAAGCTGCACATTTTGAGTGGTAAAAGGTCAAGGTCATCCTTCAAGGTCAGAGGTCAAATATATGTGGCCAAAATCGCTCATTTTATGAATACTTTTGCAATATTGAAGATAGCAACTTGATATTTGGCATGCATGTGTATCTCATGGAGCTGCACATTTTGAGTGGTAAAAGGTCAAGGTCAAGGTCATCCTTCAAGGTCAGAGGTCAAATATGTGTGGCCCAAATCGCTTATTTTATAAATACTTTTGCAATATTGAAGATAGCAACTTGATATTTGGCATGCATGTGCATCTCATGGACCTGCACATTTTGAGTGGTGAAAGGTCAAGGTCAAGGTCATCCTTCAAGGTCAGAGGTCAAATATATGTGGCCCAATTCGCTTATTTTATGAATACTTTTGAAATATTGAAGATAGCAACTTGATATTTGGCATGTATGTGTATCTCATGGAGCTGCACATTTTGAGTGGTGAAAGGTCAAGGTCATCCTTCACAAGGTCAAGGTCATCCTTCAAGGTCAAACATCATATAGGGGGACATTGTGTTTCACAAACACATCTTGTTCAGACACTGCATTTCATGTTAACTCGCCTATTTCAGACACTACATCACATCTAAAAACTCACAATATCTTATGCTTTAAAGGCCAGTATCAGGCACTCCATTGTGTCTTAATTTCAGAGGCTTCACTGTGTCTTTATGTCTTATTTCAGATGCTTCTTAATGTTTTAACACTTGAATTTCAGATGCTACGTCACTTAACACTTCTATTTCAGACACTACTATGCATGTTAACACTCCAGTTTCAGACGCTACTTTTCATCTTAATAACCAACTTTCAGAGGGTACATTGCGTCTTAACCCTCCAATTTCAGACACTACTTTGCATCTTTACAATCCAATTTCAGATGCAACACTGCGTTAAACACTATAAATTTAAAGTGCTGCAACGCTTCTAAACACATCTATTTCAGACGCTACATTGTGTCTTAACACTGCGATTTCAGAGGCTACAGTGTGTCTTAACACTGCTATTTCAGACGATCCATTGTGCCTTAACACTGCTTTTTCAGACGATACATTGTGTCTTAACACAGCTATTTCAGACGATGAATTTTGTCAAAAGTCCAATTTTAGACATAACATCACTTCTTAACAGTCCAATTTCAGACTAAACTGCATAATTACACCCCAATTTCAAACGCTACATCACCTCTTAACACTCCAATTTCAGGGGCTACATCAGTGTAATTTCAGACACTACATCATGCCTTAACTTTCCAATTTCAGACGCTTCATCTTGACACATCTATTTCAGAATCTAAATCCTAACACTCGCATTTCTGACGCTACATTGCGTCTCAACACTCCAACACTGATATTTCAGGCGCTACATTGCACTGTGCAAGAAGAAGCAGCCTGCTATCCCAGAGGAGCTTGCTGACTACATCACGTCAGCGTACTGTGAGATGAGGAAGGAGGCAAGGAATGGCAAGGACATGACCTTCATGTCCGCCAGGACACTCCTCGCTCTGCTACGACTCTCCACGGCACTGGTAAGTGTTATATTGACAGCTGGAAATTTACTACAGGTTTTTACTACGATGTGAAACTTGTCCAAGATTTCAGTGGCTTTAATCTTCTGACCAAATTTGATGAAGATCGGACAATAAATGTGGCCTCTAGTGTGTTAACAAGGAAAATGTCGACGCCGCACAACAGACAAAAGGTGATCACAAATGCTCAACATGAGCATATATTTGTCGGATCTTCATGAAACTTTGTCAGATGATTTGTGCCAATTATATCTTATACAATTTAAAAAATGATTTTGATTGATTAACCTGGCCACCATGGGACGGGGCATTTTTCCTTATATCTATAGTAAAAATTTGTTAACACTAAAAGTCACATTTATTTCCAATCTTCATGAAACTTGGTTAGAACACTTGTTTTAATGATATCTTGGGCTACAAAGAACAGAGCAGTTTCTTTGTATCTCAGGTGATCGACTGGGCCTTTCAGGCCCTCTTGTTATACATAAATGTTCTGCGATCCTGTCAAAATAAAGAATGTTACAATAAAAACTTTCACAGCACAGGCCAGTGCAGGCGTTAAGTTGACTAAAAAATAATGAAGTTGAGAAATTCAATAATTATCTATTCGCTGCAGGCTCGACTGCGTCTGATGGACACAGTAGAGAAGGAAGATGTTAATGAGGCGATACGTCTGATGGAGATGTCCAAGGACTCGCTTAACCCCGCACACGATATGCACACCAGGTGAGTTTCGAAAAGGGGAATGGGGGACAGAGGGGGTCGTGGACAAGTGGGATCGTCCTTTGCAGGGATAAAAACTATCAGGATCCCATTAGGCATTGGCACCGCATTGTACATGAAACTCAAAAGAAGTACTGAAGAACAAGTGTACAATTCGGTCAGATTTTTTGCTTATATCCAAGCTTGTTGCGCATTTAATGGAGACTTTAGGCATCAGAGTAATGAATCTTTCACAAATTGCAGTCGCATTTATAATTTATCTAAATATTTCTATTTTCTATACACTGCAACTCCAATATATCGCGGTTGAAGGGATCCAAAGATCGCGACCGTGATATATCCGGCGCGCGATATAAATTGTCAAGTTATTCATGCATGTATATGTATGCATTAGCATAGTTTGGCAATCTCAAAACACACTATTTACTTACCATATTGAATTATGTGTTATATCCATATGTTATTCATTGGTATAACACAAAACATTATTCCATGTAAGTATTTTCAAATGCGTATAATTAAATTTGTAATCCGAAAACCATTGCCAAGTATTTTTGTTCAAGAAAGCATGCACAAATTAGACCCATGTACAAAATGACGTCATTCACCTCATGGAAAGCATGGGCTTTAATAGTAGTGCAGTTTGACAAACTGAGGGACATGATTAACCTCTCAATTAAAAGCAAGAAATTTACACTGGATCTAACGCGCAAAGATTGTTGAGATAGGTCAGTATTGACTTGTGACATTAACAGTTATAATTGTATACACCTTCATGTGTTTACTGATGTGTTTCGGCAGTTCAAAGCAAATTCAATAGAGAATGGTAACACCCAAAATGACCTGTGATGTTTGACAAGTTGGTTTATTAGCTCTACTGGCCAAAGGCCTGAAAAGCTTATGTCATGGCGTGGTTTCCGTTGTCCGTCTGTGCTTGCTTTAGACTTTTTCTTGTTTACGCGATAAAGACCACAGATTTCATCGATTCTTTTCAAACTTGTTCAGTGTCTTTATATTAATGAGGACTCGAACCCTAATGAAAATGGGTTACATCAGAGTAAAAAGTCCAGAATTATCTCCCCTTGAATTTGAGAAAATAAGGCTTGTTTACGCAATTAAGTCCACAGTTTTCATCCAATTATTTCCCCAACTTGCACAGTGTCTTTATCTGAATGATGAGTCAAACCCTATTGAAAATGAGCAATATCGGAGTCATAAGTCCAGAATTATATCCCCTTGAATTTGATAAAAAAAAAAAAATCAGTTTTTTTGTGTGATAAAGTCCATAATTTTCATCCATTTCTTGGCAAACTTGCACAGTGTCTTTGTATCAATGAGGACTCAAACCCTTTTTTAAAAAGAGATATATCGAAGCCATAAGTCCAGAATTACTTCCCCTTGAATATGAGAAAATTTTGAAATCCCGCTTGTGTACGCAATTTATTCCACTGTTTTCATCCAATTATTTCCAAATTTGCACAGTATCTTTATATTAATGAGGACTTGAACCCTATTGAATATGAGCAGTATCGGAGAAATAAGTACACAAAAATCTCCCCTTGAATTCGAGAAGATTCTCCTTGTTTGCGCGATTAAGTACCCAGTTTCCATCTTATTCTTTCCAAACTTGCACAGTGTTTATAGCAGTAGAGCGATTCAGGCCCTCATGGGCCTCTTGTTGTTTATCGCAGTACACAGCTGCTATAGTGGTGCAATAAGAGCAAACAATCTGGTTAAAACTGGATTATGAATGTCGGTTTAAACAGAAATTGAAGTGGGTGAAAAAAAGGGTAAAATACAACTTTGAAACGGATTTTATCTCCACAAATTCTCAGATTTTCAAACATGTTATTTAGGGATTATGCTCGTCAGATTTTTTGGGAGCCATAGCCGATTCGCGATATATTAGACAACGCGATATAATGGAGCGTGATATATTGGAGTTGCAGTGTATATATATAAATGATAATCAGTACTTTTGAACATATCATTTACAGGAGGTCATCTTTTGTGTACGCGAAAACAAGTGGATTTTGTGAATTTGTATTCATGGAAATTAATTATTGTTGGCAGGTGGAGTTGGGTGGGGTTGACAGATATACCATTATACGTGAAGTTTTCGAACACTTAAATATAATGATTATTTTAGATTTAAAAAATATTTAAAAAATACAGGTGTCGCAAAATTTAGAGGCAAAAAATATGGGTGTTCAAAAATTTAGAGACACTCTTAAAATATTGCGTTGACGATCTGATACGGGCGTGCTAGGTGTATAGCAGGGTTTTTTTTCCACTTTTTGGGAAGATAGTCCATGGCTTTGGAATTAGGAATTTTATCGGCATTTTCATGAAATTGGGAAAATAAATTCATTAGCCTTTTTTTTCACACAAAAAGTCAACTGATAAGGGAAATACTAAATTTGATATCACTCTTTATAATCATTCAAATTAAAAGAACAAAATCATATAATACTTTGTTAGATGTAATTGAATTAAAATTGAGATAAAATACGCATTTGACACTTTCTAAAAAAAAAAAATTTGGGGGGGAATTTTTTGCCACATTTTGGGGAAAAAAGTATACTTTTTGGGATTGGGAACATAGCCGAATTTCGGCTATAAAATCGGGCCCAAAAAAAACCTGTAAAGTGTCAATTGTTTAAACAAAAAATAGCATGTGCATGTAAAATACCACCACTCTGTACAGTATACATTATTTTTATGTAAGATCACTTTTAGCTGATGGGTGAAACCATTGTCTAATACTGTTATACATAGTTATCTACCCAATAACGCAAATGTTATGGTCCATTACCCTAAGGCATTTGTCTGCCAAGTTTAATGACCTTAATCTGGTTGTAAAAATGCATGATGGAAGTGACACCTGATAACAATAAGACATAATTCTGTTAAAATAGCGTTGTTAAATAAACTTTATGAAATTGTGGTGTCATTGATTTTGAACAAAATCCTGAATGTCCAAAAAAAATTTTAGAGTCCCGAAAAATAAATTATTTGGTTCAAAACAGGGGTGTTCGAAAATATAGTGTTTGAAAACTTAAGTAATTGCGGTAACCAGCTATGGCAGAGCCCATGAATGTCAGTGTATAATGAGGTTTGTGGCCATTGAGATTGATGTAGTAAATAGTCTGGTTGAGAGTAAGATATGGTTGCTCTGTCAAAAATGTAAACACTTCCTTTGCAGAAAACAAAATGCACGAGTTATTACTACCTGAGCAACTTTCAGATCAGCAATTAGTTATTATTATTTTCTTGTCCTATATTTTAGAGCCCAGAATGTTACAGACAAGATCTTCAACATTATTCGCGAGATGGTGCCTTCCAAGGGAGTTAAATCTGTCAAGATATCTGACCTGATGGAGCAGTGCACGTCTAAAGGCTTCAAACCGGACCAGGTGGATGCGTGCATCGAGGAGTATGAGGAACTGAACGTCTGGCAGGTGAACCAGGCCCATACCAAGGTCACCTTCATCTAGGGGGTGGGAGCATGGCTTGCTCCATGTGAGACATTTATGTACAGAAAAAAAATCTTCCTAAGCACAGTTAATGGTATTGATACTGCTTTACTGCATGAAAGTGTTATAGGAAATGTCAAGTGTCAGCTTAGAACATAGTTTACTCCACTTCATTAAGTATCTGGATTGTGAAATAAAGACAAGATGTGTTTCTGCTTGGCTAATTCAAATTGGATATTGAAGTCCCTTATATGTAGGGTAATTTAGTTTTTTTCCAGGGTGAGTGACCAATCATGCCTAAAATTGGGAAATGTGTGTGGAGAAATTCCTTGCATGTAACAAATCATTTAATTGGAGCAATTGACACGAGTCTTGGAAAATGTTGGGCCGTTATAAAAATGAAATAGTCTGATATAGAATTTATTCAAGATATTAACACTATATGATTAAATTTTTATTCATTTGTTTAAAATATTAAGTGGAATAAAGTGAATTAAATTAACATTGAAAATATTGGTAGTGTCTGTGTACAATTTCACCTCTTTGAATTTATGTAACTGTTAAATTTACTATATATGTAATGGAAAAAAAAACATTTTTGTGTAAAAAAGAAAGTTAAGTTCATTAATTGCATGAATTGAAAACATGTGTTGCTGAAGAATTTATATTGTGTACGGCAATTTTATTTTCATCTAGACAGTGCAACCTTAAAAATTATTTTCTAACTTAAATAAATGATATATAAATAATCATGTTAGCATAATTAATAATTTGATTCTCATAAAATGTAATGCTATTTAGACTGAAATTAACTGAAATTTAATTGTATTAGATCGTTTTGTTTGGCAACACTTAAATGTAAAAATAAACTTTTAATGTTCTTATGCTTGCTTATGTAATAACAGTAATGTGTTGTTATGTACATGCCATTTGTACCAAAAATGCTGCACCCAATGTGTTCAACTATAAGTGAATGTGTTCATTTCTATTTATCTATTAATCACTCTTATAATTCTGAAATTTTTAGGTGTAATTGGTGACTTTTGTAAATATGCGCATTTGTTTGGTATATTACAAATATCATTTTCGTAGATAATGTCATGTTGGTCATGATTGTAATATTGAAAAATAAACATTTTGCCAGACGTGAGCTTTTGCATGTTATCTTTCAGCTCCAATTATGTTTTTGCTGAACACTAGTAATTTTCATTGTAAATTACAGTACACTATGCACAAATTTATCAAATATGCCGTTAACTTCTTCATTATGATAGATGGTGCAAAGTATTCATGTTGGTCTATCCCCAAATGTGGTCAGGCCATGCCCCGCGTTGTTAACTAGAAGCAGGTAACTGTGTACAGGCCAAATTCTGTAAAGGCCATTTTTTTTGCCTAGTTTTAATGACATTTGGACACAATTCCTGACTATCAGCAAAGCTTTTTATGCCCCCGAAGGAGGGCATATAGTGATTGGACGGTCCGTCTGTCCGTCACACTTTGCGTTTAGGTTTCGAAAAATTATCATAACTTCTATGTCACTTCACATAGCAACTTGATATTTGGCATGCATGTGTATCTCGCAGAGCTGCACTTTTTGAGGGGTGAACGGTCAAGGTTATCCTTCAAGGTCAAAGGTAAAAAAAACATGTATCAAAGCAGCACAATAGCGGGCATTGTGTTTCTGACAAACACATCTCTTGTTGATTAGTAACATTGAGCACTTGAAAATCAGAAATAAATGCTGAACTAAGCTATTTAAAGAAATGAATATTATAGGATGACAGCATTGGTTAAATTGAACAAACCTTTTGAACAATACCTTCACCCCTTCTTACCTGTATCAATGTGGACTATGGCATTTTACATGATTCATGAACTCCAAATATTGTGCAGATCATCAGTTTAGTTTCCTTCAATAGTTCGTTGTCTTGCTAATTAACCCTTTCCCACTTAGAAGCAAAGTGAAAATGGCCACACAGCATAAAACCAGAACAGCCTGCGAGTAACTCGCAGCCTGTAAAGGTTTTATGTGGTTTGCTGTTCATCAGTATCCAAGGTTTGGAGATAAAGCCTAAAAAACTTGAATCTAGTAGGAAAGGTCTTAGATTAAATACAACTTTCTAAGGCACTACAAATGCGTGAAAATACGTATATAAGTGGAAAAGGGTTAAAAGTACTGTGGGTACAGTTGGTATAATACAGAGTACGGAAAATAATATTTAATATTCTAAGAGGCACCTAGCCATACTCCTGGTTACTTGTAAGTTTATTTGCCTTAGTCCGGGTACTTTTTAGTATACCTAAGAGCACTTTGGTACTTGAAGTAGTACCTAAACTAGAAATGATCAATTGAGCTTTTAGTTTCATAAGAAGGACTTTTAAGCCTTTGTTTGCATACACTGGTAAACAGCTTAGTACAGAACATTTTTGACTTAAAAATAATAAACAGTTTAAGGTTTCTAAATAAGTAAAGGGTTTGACAAAACTTTTGATTTAAAAAGACAGATGACAACCCTTCTCAAAATGTTCAGACTAGTTTGAGAATGGAAGACTTGAAGGTTATTTTTCTATGATATCACACCAAGCATCACAATACCCACATTGATCTAAGAACACCATTTAAAGATACCTGTGTTTCCACAGAGCAAACGACATGAAGTAGGATTACACATTGGTAATGTGTGTTCATTTTATTGAAATCACTAGATGTTGTGCATTAAATTACGATGTCGATATGTTGTTTTAAACAAAGTAAACAATACTGGTTATTAGATTGAGGTGTGGAGGACATGTCTTGACCAATCTCAATGAAGCTTTTAAACCTATTAATTTTAGCTTGATTGCATAGAAAGCCTAAGGCTTATTTGAAACACTCTTAGAAGTCCGTTTCCTGGGACTAAAACCAGTGCTTGGTGTCTATGGGGTAAATCTGAAGACCGCTCCCACATTGGGGATAGAACCCATGACCTCACGATTGCTATGCAGACACCATATCAACTACACCACGGCGACCTCTATGAAGGTTTCGATATAACAAGCACACAAGGAAGACCAATGTTGGGTTTGTATTTGGGGATAGTCGTGTCACTGTTACAAAAAAAAAAACAGAGAAAAACAGCGTCTTTCAATAGCGTTAGTTTGGCTCGAGTTATTCCACTGAAAATGTTTGTTGTTTGCTTACAGGAACACTTCTGTTATGATTGCATTTCAGACGATTTGAATAAGGTCTACATCACTGTTTCTCAAAATAGTAAAGCAGCAAACTTGTCAATTGCTTAAGTTTCAAAACTGGATATAGAACGCGTCCATGGAGACCTATCTTTGAATTTTATTTGAGGCTAGTGGGTAAAGATCACTGATACTATGAATAGAAAACTTATATGCGCTGCAAAACCTGCAGGGATGGGAGGTGTAGACAAAACTTGAGTGAAGGACAAAGCTAGCATACATGCAGACCTAACCTGGAATTGCATTGGGGCCAAGGTCACTGTAATTAAAAATATATGTTTTCTGCTTAATTACTTTACTTTGAATGGATGTTTAGTGCTGATATTTTGTGGATAGATAGCCAACATGAAGATCAAGGTCACGATTACTTTAACAAGAAAACTGTTTTCACTAATTAACTTGTCATGATGAAAAATACTGCACACACATTTTGTGTGCAGGTATCTTAGAACATGAAAACGAAGCTTTAGATTGCACAATAATTCACATTACAATAAGAACTTCAACATTTAAAACCTGGTTTGATGGCTTTGTTTTGTTTCTTATTTTTGCAAATGATGACATACCGGTAAATGGATTGGGAAAATAATAAAAAAGAAACTTGTTTCTGCAGTTGAAATTTTAATATGCATATAATAGTTAGTCTTAACCATAAACAAACCCATTCAATATAATTATTAAGTGTTGACCGAAGATACGTTTGCTTACATGTTCTGGTCACTTCACAATACTCAGTTTGTGGAACAGATGTTATGAGAATTGTGTAAATCAACGTATGTTTTTCTTCCACACTACCATGTCTTTGATACTTCATTTGATCATTGATGCAAATGGAATATAAATTTTGCCCAAAGGACGTACATCAGAAAATTGTCTATCTCTGTAATTTTATTGCAGACATTACAATTATGTTTTAAAATTGTTCTTTCAAAATAAACACTTCATAAACAACATTAAAATAAAAATGCATATAAAGATTTGTACATCCACATAAAGTCCCAGTTGTTACAATAATGTACATAAAACAAAAACTAACTACAACCAATGTAATAAATAAAGCATGGCTACCCAATATTGCACACATTCTTGTATTTGTATTTGCTTATCACTTTACAAAATTAGGACCAGAACTGCTACCACAAAGTATTTGAAAATGAAGTCAATGATGGAAATGATGCCATTTGTATTAATCATGCATCACTTGAATTTGCACAAACAGCAATATGAATGGTAAACATTTTCTATGGAAAGTTCTGGAGACTGGAATGTTATTGTTGCTATGGTACAACTGATTCCCATGAAAAATCATGTGATGAAAAATAATAATGCTTCATAAAATTAAATATTAAATCTAGGCCAGTCACTTCGAAAATACTTTACAACCATGATAATTTGATTGTTATTCAGAAGTGAGTTAAACTGAGAACTATGAAAAAAAATATGCCCACGAAATAAATAACTCGAAATAACAAAATCCTCTGTTAATTACTTCAAAAGTCATAACTTAAAAATTTCATGTAACTATGCATGCAACATTTATAACTATAATGTACATGTTACTTTATACGTGTAGAATAACAGGGCTTGCCTCTATTTCTGTATATTTGGCCACTTAAAAGTTAAATTGACTCCATACACTAAATAATAACACTTCAACAAAAGTGAGATATTTGATGAAAATTGTTATATCTTTACAACAAAATAAAGGCTAAATAATTTACATATTGGATTATTTAACAGGCCAATTGAACGTAGGCACCCCAGCAACCCTGATTTGTTTATATCCTTTCTATCAATCTGATCAGACATCATTTTGACTGACCCTTAAACACACATTATAACATAAACAAACAGCAACATCCACAAATTGTTGCTGGGATGTTTTAAAAATAAATTAAAATAGCCATATGCTCATTTAATACTGCATAATTTATCAGACTTTGACATACCAAAATGACAATCCAAATTTTAATCAGGAATGACATTCATTGAAAAAAAAGATTTTGTTCTCTTTGCTGTTACATAAATTAACAAGAGGCCCATGAGGGCCTGAATCGCTCTACTGCTATAAACACTGTGCAAGTTTGGAAAGAATAAGATGGAAACTGTGTAAACAAGGGGAATTTACTCAAATTTAAGGGGAGATTATTGTGTACTTATTTCTCCAATACTGCTCATATTCAATAGGGTTCAATTCCTCGTTGATATAAAGATACTGTGCACATTTGGAAATAATTGGATGAAAGCTGTGGAATTAATTGCGTAAACAAGCGGGATTTCAAAATTTTCTCATATTCAAGGGGAAGTCATTCTGGACTTATTGCTTCGATATTGCTCTTTTTAAACAAGAGCACCGCATAACGGGTGCCAACGCTCGGCTGCGAAAGCTCGTCAGAATTTTTTTTTAGAGGTCACAGTGACCTTGACCTTTGACCTAGTGACCCAAAATTGGGTGTGGCGTGTAGAACTCCTCAAGGTGCATCTACATATGAAGTTTCAAAGTTGTAGGTGGAAGCACTTTGATTTTAGAGCCAATGTTAAGGTTTTAGCACGACGCCTACGGCGGACGGCTCGGGTTTTCTCCGAAAACAGCCGAGCTAAAAAGGGTTTGAGTCCTCATTGATACAAATACACTGTGCAACTTTGCCAAGAATTGGATGAAAATTATGGACTTTATCACATAGAAAAACTGAATTTTCATTTTTTTCTCAAATTCAAGGGGAGATAATTCTGGACTTATAACTCCGATATTGCTCATTTTCAATAGGGTTTGACTCATCATTCAGATAAAGACACTGTGCAAGTTGGGAAATTATTGGATGAAAACTGTGGACTTTATTGCGTAAACAAGCCTTATTTCACAATTTTCTAAAATTCAAGGGGAGATAATTCTGGACTTTTTACTCTGATGTAACCCATTTTCAATAGGGTTTGAGTCCTCATTAATATAGAGACACTGAACAAGTTTGAAAAGAATCGGATGAAAACTGTGGACTTTATCGCGTAAACAAGAAAAAGTCTAACGCACGCACGGACGACGGAAACCACGCCATGACATAAGCTCTTGAGGCCTTCGGCCAGTAGAGCTAAAAACAGTTATCTTACAAGGATTAAAATATTGTGAAATTAAAACACACAAAAACACAGAATACATGTACCATAATACTAGCTTACATGATCCTTGAATATTTTATCAAATTTTACAACAATTACAGTAATATTATCTAAAGACCCCTTGTAGTATGCCTGTAAAATGATACTCTTAGCACCAAAGTGAGGTTCATCTAAACGTTCTTTTATATAAGCCACTGCCTCCTCGTTTGTGAAACAGTCCCACAATCCATCACTTGCCAATATGATGAACTTTGGTCTATGTTTATGGAGATCAAACGTGAGAATATCGGGCTCAGCTATGAGAACGTTCCTGTCTTTCAGGGGGTAGTCGCCCAGGGCTCGGGATGTAGCCAGTATTCCTGCTACTCTCCAAACACCGTTGAAACCTATAAACCCCCCTGCTGCCTTTATCCTTTCATGCTCTTTTGTCTGAAAGAAACAGAAGCTTCATTGTTTAATGAGGAAACTACTGAGTTGGTTTCTGTCTTTTCTACAGAAATCTGAGCTTGTAAACAAACAGGAAATTTTTGTTAAATGTTGCTCCTGTCCCCACCCCAACCCCAAAACTTGCAGCCCAGTCTACAATCAGAGAAATTGATAAGAAAATGTTAGTTTAGCATGCCTGTTGACCTTGACCTCAAACCGACAAGACATGTTTCTTTCCTCTCAAGTATCCATCATGACTGTTTGGATTATCTTATATCAAAGCATTTTCTAGGTATTGTGCGAAAAACAAATTTCAAGTTATAAACCCCTGTAAACTTGACCTTTGACTTGCTCCCTGCCCCAAGTTACCAGCATCCATATTAAGATGGTAGATACCAATTTTCATGATCAGAGGTAAACAAAATCTCAAAATATTGTGCAGAAACACAATTTTCTTTGGACCAACCAATAAACTGACAGGTGCATGCAATATACCTCTACTTCTTTGAAGGGGGAATAATTAAGAATTTCATTTTTTAAATATATAACAATAATAATTAATTTAACATTAAATGATGTGTCAATACTTTCCAATAGTAATCAAATCTACATTTCATGATTAAATACCATGTAACAGTGCCAGTAAATCTATTCATTTTATATTAACAGACAGACAGAGAGTTTATTCAGACTTATACACAAGTACATCGTCTTCTTACATAAGTATACACATTATTTTCTGTCAAATAACTAGATATAACAACATAACATTAAATAACATAAAATACACATTTACGAGTACAAATACTAATAAACAATCAAGGGGGTAATGACATTTATTGAACAGTATTATTTAAAATCCTATTTCTAATAACAAGAGCTTCTTTAATATATTTACATAACCTATTACCTATATACATAACCTATACATATTAACCTGATTGGGTTTATGATCCACAGAGAGGGGTACAGTGTTACCGTGCTGATCACACATCACCCCTCTCGAGTCTCCGACATTTGCCACGGTCAATCTCCCTCCCATCACTGTTGCTACTAGAGCAGTAGAACCTGAATTAGTCAAAGACAAGTCTTAAATTTGATCACGTCATCAAGCGTCCACTTCATGTTCACAATGATGAATGCTGCAAAGAAACAATAGTGTACAGTACATCTATAATGACGGTCAATTTCTTGTGATCATGACATTATCTTATGGGTTTTTTTTATGTGTCTAGAATACCAGGAAAGAGGTGATTGAAGACATGTATTTGCTCCACAACTTAAATGTACGCTGTTATGGTCTTTTAGAGACCTCACTCAATAAACGTACTTTTAACCTATGCCTATTGTTAATTTGTTTATATGTAGACATTATTTTCGACCACTTAATCATCTTTACTTTTACTAACACCAACAACACAGAATGTCAATACCTGTACCTGACTCTTAAATACGAGTTTTAAAAAGTTACAGACACAAGGAAAACTAAGTTTTTGTTACGTATAAATAAAATAATGTCATGTTGTTTATACCAGATATGTCCATATTTGCTTTTACTTCCTTCAAGATCTGTGCATCCACATCCAGGATCTGTTTGGTTAGGATGTCCCCATGGTCCAGCATATCCCCAGATACAGAGGTCAAGATCATTGGGAATAGCTTCTCGTTGGCATACTCAGCAGTAAACTATAAAGAAAAAAAATGTTTGTTTTAACAGTGCACTGTATATTATATGAGTCAAGTCATGCTAAATTGGTCATATACCATGTGGAGCCAAAAATAGTGTGGTCCGTAGCTACGCTGTCGTTTATAAAGTCACTTCACCATTCGTGGTCTCATAAGCAGACAGGGTAGCTCGGTCCTGGCTCCTGGAGCTACACAGTAAAATATATGACATAAGACCCATTTTCACATGATGTGACCAGTGGGATCATATGTAACTAAGAATTAAATAAGTATATGAAAAAGTAGCTTTTTAATTAAAAAAATTCTTCAATATATTCCCTTGTAAAGGACCTTTTTCACAGATGGCGCATATTTTAGGTATCACATTAAAGAAAAAAATGGCTAGATTTAAATAACTTTACTGTACTGCTCTATTTAAGTGAAATGAATTCGCTTTAAGAAAGAAAAAAAGTGGTCCAGGCAGGACTTAAACCACTATCTTTGTTACACTTCATAATGATATATTTCAAAGTTTAAGAAATTTCCAGTCAGACAGTTTAACATTCCCATTTAAACTGTTAGATGATTTGATAAATTTGATAGCACAGCAACGGCATATCAACTACTTAACTTTTACACGGCATATTTCAAACTGATGACAACTTGATAAAATGCAAGTGACAAATATTAAGTTCAATAGATTTCAATTTATAAAACTGAGTCCATTGTATAACTTATTGTATGATATAAGTAAATATTAAGAAAGCATGGGTGCTGTTACAATAAAATTTAAATACCGATCCACCATGTCCATCAAATAATCCATATATTGAAGGTTTAGATCCATCGGGGCTGTTGAATATTTTAAATCGGTCTTCCATATGGGGTCGTCTCCCCTGCACTGAATAGGCCGCTGCTTGTGCACTTACAAAATCCCACGAGAATTTACTCGGATCGGAGGGCCAGTACAAGTTATCTCGGTCTTCAGATCTGTCTGGTCGCTGAAAACGGGATTGTGTGTGTCGAAATTTCTCTTTTGCTTTTTCCCAAAGTGGGGTTATGTTGGTCAGTGTATTGTACAGAATGATCAAAATGATGACGACAAAAAATGACTCCGTTGTGAGAATATATCGCCGAAACAGACGCCATATATATGTAACTGAAGACATGTTTGCATGTTAGCTTTAGATATGAAATTGCTTGCATTCAGTCAAAGACAGTGTTTGTGTTGGCAGCACTTCCGGGGATTCTGCTGTTTCTCTGGGCCAGGGAACGCTTGACAGACTGGTTCGAAAGTAGGCTGCATTCCAGTAATTTAAAAAAATTGAATATAAACAAGAAATATCTTTAAAAAAGATATACGGCGTTGATTGTGGTCGATGTTTATGAACGATCAAAAGTTATCTCTATGAGATAAAAAGTAGCGGATGCCTTTTTCTGCGCAGTTGTTAGCTACATCATAAGCAAATCAATTACGGGGTGTTGCGCCAGATTTCGTGGCTTATTTTGCTTTATGTGATATTATTACTCAGATATCTATATTTACAGAATAGAAAAACACAAGAAACATGAAAATAAACGAGTGCATATAGGTCAGCCGGCAATACTCGAATCTTATTTAATTGCATAATTATAGTATAGCGAATTATTGTGGTCATGCTTAATAAACTGGTCTAAATGGATAAATATTTCTAATTAATTTTATCAAAATTGGTCCTTATCATGCAAATTTTTAAACCATATTAAAAATCGATGATTGACATACCACAATAATATCGCCGAATATCTTTATTTAGTATCTTTCTGATCAAAACAGACTTCAAGTGCACAAAGTTAACGAGACGGCGTTTATATAAAGATTTCTGCAACTGACCGCAAACTGACCTTGATACCTTGCGGATTGGAATGCAATGCATTACAGTCACTACGTTATTGTCAGTAAGACACAATGATCGCAACCCCTTTTGCGAACTCCGGTGATGAACTGTATATAAACTCTGACTTTCACAAAATGACCGCGTATTGACCCGAAACCTCGCGGGTTGAAATGCAATGCAAGTAAGTACTAAATATGACAACATAGCCTTTAGTTAAACGCTTTTGCGCTGGTAATTCTCTGAAAATAAAAGGTGAACGCACAAACTGTATTTATGTCGAAAATTGATTGTAAAACTGTTCTATCTATTGGGCCTTTTCATTAGAGATAAAATTGTTTCATGCAGTAAAACAGTGTTACAAAGACGCGGATATGTTTCCAATGTTCTGGTGTTATACTCAAATCAGCCAATCGAATAAATGAAGTGTATTCATTCGTACCTAGCCGCGGGATATTTTATTTGAGTATTATTGGACACTTACAAAGGTCAAGTCAGGGTGAAAAGCTGGCTTATTCAGCTTACGCCGAAAAAGTTGAACTGCGTTTAATTTCCGATAAGAATTTTTTGCATCAATGTAGATATGTTAATTATTATGGAAAGTATAAGTATTAAACTAAATGTAATGACAAAGTTAAAAGCCAAAAGCTACGCTGTTTGGTTAGCTCTTTAGCAACCAGATTAGGGAGTCTGCTTCTCACACATGAGAACACGGGTTCAATCCCCCGTTGGAGCTCAGCGCCCGTTTCGACAACTAGTTTTTGAATTTTAGTATGAAAAGGAAAAGCTATATATCTTAAAACTGTTACTTTCAAATAGTATTCACAAAATAACTTACCCCGGATAGACTGAAAATAAACACATTACTCTTAAAACTGTAATTTTCTAATAGTTCAAATACAGTTATGATATATAACAGATCTGAACATACAGGTCTTATAACAATTTATTATGTTATAAGCTTCATTTGTAACTTAAATATATTAAAATGCTAACGTATTTATTATTTATTTATTCGTTCGTTTGTGCGGTGGTTCCTTCCTTCCTTCCTTCCTTCCTTCCTTCCTTCTTCCTTCCTTCCTTCCTTCCTTCCTTCCTTCCTTCCTTCCTTCCTTCCTTCCTTCCTCCTTCCTCTCCCTCCCTCCCTCCCTCCTTCCCTCCCTCCCTCCCTCCCTCCCTCCCTCCTCCCTCCCTCCCTCCCTTCCTTCCTCCTTCCTTCCTCCTTCCTTCCTTCCTTCCTTCCTTCCTTCCTTCCTTCCTTCCTTCCTTCCTTCCTTCCTTCCTTCCTTCCTTCCTTCCTTCTTCCTTCCTTCCTTCCTTCCCTTCCTTCCTTCTCCGTCGTTCCTTGCTTCGTTCCTTCCTTCGTTCCTTCCTTCGTTTCTTCCTTCCTTCGTGCCTTCCTTTGTTCGTTCCTTCCTTCCTTCGTTCATTCCTTTGTTCCTTCCTTCCTCCCTTTCTTCCTTCGTTCCTTAATTAATTAATTAATTAATTTATTAATTAATTTATTTATTTATTTATTTATTTATTTATTTATTTATTTATTTATTTATTTATTTATTTATTTATTTGCTTGTTGATTAAGGGTCAGGATTTTTCACTTTAATTGCGAAAATCCGATACGCGAACAGGTAAACGGGTCTGAGCTTTTGTAAGGACTCCATTGCGATGCGGATGTAATGTTTGGTGAAGAGGTAGTGTCTAGTCATAGCCTTGCTGTTGGGCGGTTACCACACGGGATATCCGTGTTCAATAACCAGTTGGAGTTTACGATTTTTGCACGTTAACCACAGTTATCCTTACGATCAATGTCTCAAATAAAGTATGAAACATCTATACATCTGTTTTTCATTTTGATAGATGTATGCCCGTTTGAGTCCACCATCAAAGTTATTAGCGCGAACCTTTGATTACAACATTATTTTTCGACATCCAATGTGCACATACCCAAAACCATTCGGGGTATTATTAGATATTGACAAAAATTTAATATTCACCTTAAACTTAATTATAATATCATTTTTCATATAAATACCCGAATTCATTTGTTATATAACATAATTTGACTTCCGATATCGCATTTTGAAAACAGACGCGTACCATTTTGTGTTTATCGTTTACTATTGGATTACTGTGATTTGTTTGATATTTTATCGATATAATGTACACATAAAATATAAAGACTAGCGGTAGTAGGTTGGTTGTGTGTTTATTTAAATTTATCCGACGTGTTGAGGAATGGTTTACACGGATTGGAATAAACACATGTTGTCCAGTTTGTTAGTTACACACTTCAACTCGCACACGAACCAAACGATACATTTAAAACAGGCTTCTGTTTTCAAAGACATTAATTATTCACCGAAGAAATTACACTTAAAAGTGTAAATTTCCCTCTAAAAGCTCCGATAATTCAGCAAATTACTGAATTAAACTCATTCGGGGAAACTCTTTGAATGTTTTTGATGTGTTTAGCTTGTGAATCGTTGAAATTAAATAAAAATATATATAAGTATGCAAACTTAATTAAAATATTGTTAACGCTTGACAATTCATACGAGAAATGTCAAGCTTCACCGTGTGAACCTTTCTTCAATTCGCCGGATAAAAACTTAATATATAATCTCTATTTATATGATGTGCATGTGTATTTTTCGTTAATTGTTTGATATGGCATGTCGCATTAATGAAAATAAATTAAATTTGTTTCAGATGGTAACATGAGAGCTATCAGTGACAGAACAATGGTAAATCAATGTTGTAACATCGAACATATCAACTCTGCTAATGTTCACTCTTTCATACTTAAAAAAATGGATGAATGTAAAAGATGCCAGTCATAGTTGAAATGATATCATTATTAAACGTTATGTCGTTATAATGTCATCGATATTATTGGATGATAAAACCATTTTAATTTTTATATGAACAAACAATAAAAAAACATAAAATAAAAAATGTTCTTTTTATGGAAGTTAAGAGTTTAACGCCTCATGATGCAAGTTTTTAATTATGTTAATTCTTTGCTGATCGATAACCTTATCATTTCTCTTATTACTCGTGAATTTAAGTAGCTTTTCTACTGATGACAACTAATAGCATTTTAAATGTAACATATGTACTATATACAGGAATCAGCGCTGCACCCATAAACTCTTGCAAATAGCTTCTCTACTGTACATTAAGTTTAAGGAACAGGTACTTCGAAACGAACACTAAAGATCAGTTAAAGGTTTTTGAACTTTATGATTATTTTTATTATTGATCAAGATCAGTTTTCAACATATTATTTTATATTTTAGTACTGTGTTTCCAGGGACCAACATAAACAAAAGTCCATGGCCCAATCAAGATGTGTGACATATATTGGAGCATAGCCTAAAGACTTAGTTTATATTAACCTAAGGCATAAACTGCAGACACTTCTTGTTTTCATTTCATAAACAAATGATTGTTGTTGATTTTTTCGATTGTAGGACATTTCTGATTTTTTATTCATTGCATGCAATTGATATCTGTGCATTGGTTCATATTGTTGAAGAATGGCATTGTTAAGCGGTGTCGATGTCTTGTTTTATACAAGATATTACATTATATGTAATATAATTTCGCGAGTCTTTAGTAATAAATACGACAATTCATAATGCGATTTTCAAGTTTAATCTGGAGCTATTTAATTTACTTAAATTATATCTTCATTTCAGTGACAGTGGGAAATGTATGAAATATTGATTTTGAAAGAAGGATACAGCATCAGAGAAGGGCCTGGTAAGCTGACTGATTCACACTCTGGGAGTCCGGGAAGCTTTCTTGTTTAACCATTACATAATTCTGATGTGTTCATATTTTTTTCATATTTTAGTCTCTTTTGATTTGTTCTTGTGGTTTTCTCTTCTTTTATTGTTCTTTTGTGATCTTACAATCACTGCCATAGACATAAAATAACTTAACATTTGCATAAGAACCATCTTAAGCATAAAGTAAAATACAAACTAGTAAAAAAAAATCTTGCGATAAGTTGTTATTGAATGTATTATTCTTCAACAAACTTGATATTAAGTCATTCATTTTCAGTCTGTGCATGTATTCTAATGTTGAAACATGTATTGTAAAGCTCAAACTTTCATACATTTCCTTACAGATCAGCAAAAAGCTTGCGGCACTATAACTTTGATAAAGGGACCTAAAAATACCATAGTGGATACTGGAAACCCTTGGGACAAACAGCTTATTCTTGATGGTAATTGTCCTGAAATATATTCTGTCTTACTGCAGCATCTCAGGGCTGCTGCTGGCCCAACAAATGTCAATTTTACCTCATTAAGTCAGAAGTAGGGATAATCCATACAGTTTTGTATAGAAGAGCTGTACATCTTTTGAATATGAAAATCCTATTTTTATATTTTATTTGTATGCTGAGCTATTTTCCAAAATGAATATTGTTCGTTGCCATAAAAAAATAATGTAAAAACAGAATGAAAAACACAATCCTAGAACATCTATCTATTCTAAAGTAGCAGGAGGGGAGCTCAAATGCGACAAAACTTATCTATATGTTCACCAATTGGACAGTGTTACTGAATGTGTATGGATCAGGTACAACAGAAAATCCAGAATCATTAAAGATGTTGATAGTTTTCCTTGTGCACAGTACAATTAAGTATCAACGAGGCACAGTTTAAGATACTGATAATTAGTACCTACATATATCAAGTTTTTCACCAGGTTTTAACAAGTTGAAAATCCCTGTTTTACAACTGGGCATAGACGAACACAGGTGTATATGCAGTGTCTAATAGGTGGTTTCCGGATTGTAACTTTAGATTAGATCTTATTGAAATTTCAGAAGTAGCAATCTTAGATGAAGGCCTAGCTTACAATTGTATAAATTGGGGCTAGGCCAAAAAAAATGATAGGTTCGTTTGGGGTCTCCCGAATTGGCGCCGACCTTCAACTTTTTATTGGGGTCGCAAAAAAAAAAAAAAAAAAAAATTGTTCATATAAAATGTAATATCAAGCAAACAAAGCATATATATACATGTATTTCTTATAATAAGCTTTAGTAGCCTTCCATTCTAGTACCTGAAAGACAAAAAAAAAACAACAACAACAAATAAACACAATCCCTACCTACCGACCCTGTTTTTTTCTCCAAGGAGACCCCAAACAGACCCATTTTTTTCTTGGCCCTAGTTGTGTCAAGGTGACCAAATAGAACAATGGTTGCTGTCCTGGCCCCAATACATTGAGTTTGAATGAAGATATTGAGCTGAAATTTAGTTTGTTGCTTGATTATATGTACATGTACATCTAGCTTGATATTACTTTTTGGGCCAGTTGGTTCATGGTCAAAGTATCTACTACTTATAATAGAAAAACTGCTTCAGCTAAATAACTTCAGTTTTTGTGGGTTTGCTGATAGCTTACTTGCAAATCTAGCTTGGGATTGCATTTCTGGCCAGTTGCATTCAGCTGAAGGTCACCATAACCAAAAATGGAAGAACTAATTTCGCTCAATAACTTGAGTTTGGGTGAAGGTATTGCATAGAAATTTTGTGTATAGGTAGAGTATATCCAAACCTAGCTTGGGATTGCACAATGATTTAAATTATTTTATATCTAAAACATTGCATTCCTGGTTGTATTGTGTGTACGTGTTGCCAAGTTTTGTGTTTTTTTATATCTTAAGTTTATCGAATTTATTGTGTGTTTTTTTTTGCAAGGCCTTCAGAAGAATGGTTTGTCTCCAGAGAAGATAGACTTTGTTGTGTGTACACATGGCCACTCGGACCACATTGGAAACCTGAACTTGTTCACGAATTCAATCCACATCGTTTCCAATGACATTTGTGTTGGTGACTCCTATCAATTGCATGACTTTAAACAAGTGAGTGAGTCATCTATTCCGGTATTCTGTGCAATTTACTAACAAACTGTAACAAAGATGTCCAGCATTTAATCTTTCATGTCTACTATTTAACCCTCATCATGCTAGAATTTCAGCTTAATTTACAATTTTCTGATCTACCCTTATGCCAGAAAGTCAAAATGTTTTTGAGAACCATACTTACATGAAGCTGTAACATTTGATTTGAGAAATTTAGCTAAGGTAAACTTGCAACATCTCACTTATTCTACTACAGGTATTAAATTTAAGCTTCACACATTTGTTTTGGGTCATTGTGTGAGGTCACTGACCAAGTTCCAGTACATGACTTTTTGTGCTTTAAAAATTCTTGTTAATGTTTGTGTGCAACTACTTCATATCTCAGTATTACTACAGAACTACTCCATATCTCAATAGTCACTACAGGCGTTGAAACCAAGAATGACATATTTGTTCAGGGTCTGTATGAAAATGCTCTTACCAAGACTTTTAAGTGTGACCAGCATTAAAATGCCCCCTTTTGTACTTGTAAAAGTCGGATTAAGGTTTGCATGATGTTGCAATTGAGGTTGAAGTTTCATGCAAAATGAATATACACGTATCTCTGTAACTACTACAGATATTAAATTAAAACTTCTCACTTGTCTTTGGGATCATCATGTGAGGTCACCAGCTAAGGCCCATAACTCTGACTTTTAATTGAGTCGGGCCCCTTTCGTACTTATTAAATTCATCTAAACTTTTGGGTGCTACAATTCCATATCTCTATTGTCGTCTACAGATAATGAAATAAAACTTCACATATGTCACATATTATGAATAGTCTTTGACCAAGAACTGTACCTTTGTCAGTTTATACATTTACCAGCAAGTTGAAATCGATTGTAAAGTTAATTTTTAACAAGTACGTATATCTATAACTAGATGTTCACTTGAAACTTCATATATTTCTTTGTAAGCATTATGTGATGACACTGACAAAGGCCCTTAGCTTTGTTAAGAAGAAACAAATTATCAACCTGTTGCAGCTCTTTAACTTTTGTTTTATCACATTTGTTCATTGTAGGGTATACCGTATGAGATAGATGATGATGTTGAGGTCATATCCACACCTGGTCACACAGGAGCTGATGTCAGTGTCGTGGTACGAACACACGATAAAGGCATAGTCACTATAGCAGGTGAGGATTGTTTATGGAATATTTGTTTTGTACCTTTGACTTGGTGTTATTGATGTGGTATGAACCCAGGTGAAGATTGTAAGGATTTTTAACTTACCATTTGTTTGTACCATTGACATGATAATCAGGCATGGACTTTTCACTTATTTTATCCCTAGGTACATAGTAAAGGGGTTATACTTGAAGTTCCATGGGTTTATGTCTGGCTGGCTGTTGTCTGATAGTTTTTTATTGGGACCAAAACTTTCCAGAGGCTTTTTCATACACCTTTCAAGGTTCAACATTCAACTTTGGAAGCATTGTTGTTCATGACATAAGGTTGGGCATGTGCCATTTTTAACCTTGTTAAAAATTACAAACATGCTCCTTTTTTCAAAGTTTTGTACTTATATTTTGTCTGGGAAGATGTGCAGTGCACAAGAACTGAACTGTTTGCTTCCATATTTTAAACATATTATTACCATTTGAATAGTTTTTTTACTGAAATTTTGTCTGGAGCATATGTGATATTGAAATTTGATTTGTAGGTACATAACATTTCCATAATGTTATGTTCGTAAGAGCCATAACTCTTTCTTCCATGTTTTAAGAATTATTGCCCTTCATGAGTTTGAATACTTAAATTTTGTAAAAGAGTATATATTTTTTTTTTTAAAGGTTTCAACTTTGCACATAATATGTTGGTATGTCTCAATTAGGGGGAAGTACCGTACACTTCATTATTTAATTATTATAAAGTTTGCACTAAATTGTCCACGCTAGTATTAATCCACATATTCACTGTGGTCACTGTAATAAAATCTTTGCACTTTTAATCTATCAAAACAATTGATTACTTCCTCGGTAAAACACGTTTTTATTACAATGATTGACAGAACCAATAGACCGCTAACTCCACCTTTGTTCTGCATAACAGTTTAAAAGGCGGAGCTATGCACGTGCTCAAACATAATTGGTCGATTACCAGTGAATAACAAACTCGCGATTGGTTAAACATGTCGCTTTACAATTTAAAGGAATCTTATTTTATCGGCGAGAAGGGCGATGCTTTATGGCTTCTTGACAGGAAGCGGCTTTCCTTTGATGACGTCAAACTGTCAATTCACACAGGTTGCCAATTATCGCTCGACTTTAAAAATGACCTGATCTTTTGTTTACGCGTTCAGTTATAAAAAACACCTGCTAATATGAAAACTTTGGATTAAATTATGAAAATAAAAACAATGGAAATGTTGCAAATTGTGGTTATATTAATTGGTAAGTATCAGTTAAAAGACGACATTTCATGTGGTGTAAATCAACGAGTTTTTTATACAATACAAAAACAATTGCCGCGGGGATCAATCTTCGTCGAATTTCATTAATTTTTTTCGTGGTCGACCTCATAAGTCGATACTGTATTTCTAATCAAATTTTGGAGGTAAAAAATCTCGACTTATGACTGGGTTTTTACGGTACACTTCATAAGAACTATGACTCCCACTTTCATATTTTCACAGTTATTGCCCTTGTGAATGTTTATGGTGAAAGTTTGTCAATTGCTTGTCTTAACTGTAATGAGGTATCAAGAGAACACTTCATATGTACAGGGACCGAATTTAACCTATTAAGGCACTTGCATTTTTTTGCAAGTTGATTTTTTTTCACTTGCAAAATGAAAAACTTACTTGCAATTGGGGATTTTTTTTATTTAAAACAATACGGTACATATCTTGTACCATATTGCTTAAAATTGTGCATTATATGTTGGCTACTTAAAAAAGCATAATAATTGTCGCTGTCAACAACATAATCTAGATTGATGTTAAATTCAGTCATCCATTCTTTAACTTTTGAGAGCTGCTTTTGGCGTGGCTTTCTCCGTAGTTTTTGGAGCTTTAAGTTTCTTTGCTGTCTCAGCGTCCTTGGACGCCGGCCTCTTCAGAAATTTGTCCATGATTGGTGAATGTTTTTGATCATGCAGACAGAAAGATTTTTATGCCCCCCTTCAAAGAAGAGGGGGTATATTGTTTTGCACATGTCGGTCGGTCGGTCCGTCCACCATATGGTTTCCGGATGATAACTCAAGAACGCTTAGGCCTAGGATCATGAAACTTCATAGGTACATTGATCATGACTGGCAGATGACCCCTATCGATTTTCAGGTCACTAGGTCAAAGGTCAAGGTCACATTGACTTGAAATAGTAAAATGGTTTCCGGATGATAACTCAAGAATGCTTAGGCCTAGGATCATGAAACTTCATAGGTACATTGATCATGACTGGCAGATGACCTCTATTAATTTTCAGGTCACTAGGTCAAAGGTCAAGGTCACAGTGACTCAAAATAATAAAATGGTTTCCGGATGATAACTCAAGAATGCTTACGCCTAGGATCATGAAACTTCATAGGTACATTGATCATGACTGGCAAATGACCCCTATTGATTCTCAGGTCACTAGGTCAAAGGTCAAGGTCACAGTGACTCGAAACAGTAAAATGGTTTCCGGATGATAACTCATGAATGCTTACGTCTAGGATCATGAAACTTCATAGGAACATTGATCATGACTGGCAGATGACCCCTATTAATTTTCAGTTCACTAGGTCAAAGGTCAAGGTCACAGTGACTCGAAACAGTAAAATGGTTTCCTAATGATAACGCAAGAATAATTAGGTCTAGGATCATGAAACTTCATAGGTACATTGATCATGACTGGCAGATGACCCCTTATGATTTTCAGGTCACTAGGTCAAAGGTCAAGGTCACAGCGACAAAAAACGTATTCACACAATGGCTGCCACTACAACTGACAGCCCATATTCCTATTTGACTCCTCCAAATTTCAGTCCAGTGGTCATTGACTCCTGGTTTTTAAAATCTATTTAAATCCCTGATAACACCAAGAAGCAAAGTTGCAGATAAATAAATAAGCTACACCGTGGTATAATTTTTATTATGCCCCCCTTCGAAGAAGAGGGGTTATATTGTTTTGCACATGTCGGTTGGTCCGTCGGTCAGTCGGTCCATCGGTCGGTCCGTCCACCAGATGGTTTCCGGATGATAACTCAAGAACGCTTAGGCCTAGGATCATGAAATTATATAGGTACATTGATCATGACTTGCAGATGACCCCTATTGATTTTCAGGTCACTAGTTAGAAAGTGGCGATCACCGAGACGCTTATAAGCCGCAAGTGCCTAGCGAACCATAGCTCGTACCAGAGTAGCTTCCCTTGAATCTTACAACAACAACAATGGCGGCCGAATGTGTTTATGCAATTCTTTAACACTTTAATCGTTTAATTTAAGCAAGATTTGGATATTGAAAATGGGAGTTGTGATTATATTAAGTAATTATCTCTCAATACAACAAGGATTTATGGAAAAACAGGTTTGAGAAATCTGAAATTTCTACTCGCAGAAAATTGCAAGCTTTATATTTTTTCAACTCGCTATCCATAAATCTCGCTCGCATTTTGCGAGTATGTGAGCTAAGTTTTTGTCCCTGATGTAGGAAGCTTGCAGTTTTGACAAACCAGTTTATGAAACTGAACTGTCAATGGCTTCTGACAAATGGGGGATGGGTGAGGTATTTCAGGCAAGACTATGACAGTTATGCTTTTTGTTAACATTTTAACTAGTATGAAACTTCATAGCATGACAAATATAGTTTCACAATGTCAGGGTTGTTCTTCCTTTTTGCATGAGCTTGCCGTGTTTGTTTAAAACTAGCCTCAGGAAATTCCACTCTTGTGGTTACGCTTTTCTTAGCCTACTTAATTAACTAAATAAACTCACCTGAATTCAACCATAACTTAGGGCAGTTTTTCAGGGCAGTTTTTCAGGGCAGTTTTTCCATATCCAATCAGTACTACCAGTTGAACAGTTGAGGATAAAAACAAGTCTTGTGAAAAATTCCACCCCAGCTACTCCAATTTTTTTTGGTAACTCAGAGTTATGGTCCATGTGTACACATGCTTCATAACAGGTAACTAAAAAACGTAGAAACATTTCACGCAACCAAAAGCAATGAGAAAGATAAATTAAGTAATAACTCAACATTAACTTTGTGGGTTATATTTTAAATCAGGTACACTGTATTGATATTTATTTCCTTAGGAAATATAAACTAATTATAATTACATTGCAGGTGACCTATTTGAGCGCTTGGAAGATTTAGAAGATTATACTTTGTGGCAGGACGCCAGTGAATATCCGGAACTGCAGTTGAAGAGTCGCATGCACGTTCTACATATCTCTGACTGGATTGTGCCTGGTCATGGCCCCATGTTTGCTGTGCCACATGAGTACAGGCAGCAACCAAAGATGGTGATGTTCGAGTATCATAGCAGGATGGATAGCGATGGGTCATCTTCTGAAGTCAGCTCGTATCACGTGATTGAGGAAGATTGAAAACTTGCGTTGGATGTCATGACAAAGAAAAGTTGAATTCCAAATGCAATTTGATTGAATTTGCAATATTTGAGTCATTGACTTTGTGATAAACAAATCACAAATTATTGAATCTACACCATTTTAGTGTTTGAATATGTACACTACAAGATTAATTGAATTTATAATTTCTTTTGTGATTGAATTTTTGGTACAAAGGTGATTGAATTCGAAGTTCATGTTTTGCACAATGTCATATGCTTTATAATTGCATGGAAATTTCAATGGTTTTGGGGTCTTACTCACTGTGTTGTGTTTATCAGAATCATTTTTATAGGTTAATCCCAAGTGTACCTTTGAAACTAATAGTTCTTACTTTTCTAACATTCCACAAAGTTCATTATTAACTAGCTTGAAATAATGTCTGATAGATCATTGACTTTATGCATGTTTTTTTATCAGTCAAATGTTGTTTAAATAGTTTTCTGAACCTCAAACAAAAGAAAGTAACATTTTGTTTGTCCTAATGCAGCTGTAACTTACATGTACATGAATTAGCTATTGACCAAGCAATTTTTGTATATCGATACTTTGTATGAAGCGTTCATTTCAGCTTTTCACAAAATGATAATAAGCATGTACAATGTAAGATAAGAACATTTACTATAGTCATCTGTAATATACATACTGTGTTTTTACTAGAACACATTATGACTGCAATGTTAATGATGTAAAGTGTTGCCAAAGTTTTCTTGGCTCCTTTATGTTGTCCAATAATGTTGAAAGTGTAAAATATGCATTAAGAAGGTTGCATTACCTTTTCTGTTTGTGTTTTGTGCTTATTCCTTTTAAAGCTCCACTCTGCCAAAAACGTATGCATGTATGTTTAATTACAATCGTATTGAATAGAGTCCCTGGTTCACCACACACAGTAATGTACTATTTACCCCCGGTTTTGCACCTTTTAGAAATATTTTGTGTAATGTTCACACGTTACTTATTTGTGATGATGTTGTTGATTTAATTTTTGCCACATAAAGTTATTATAATAAACTTCCTTTCATTCCTCACAACCAAATCAGTGTGTTGGTATTAATATAGTTTTTGCTTACAAAATACACCTTATCAAAAAGACCATAAGTTTTAAACTGCTGTTGATAAAAGCTACTGTTGTAACGTATGTATTTGTAAGTTAATCAGTATTACTTTTCTCTGATTTATATAAACATAAGTTGTTTTACCAATGTTGCAGGGTTTGTGATCTTTGATGAAATAAATTATCTAAATCTAGATCTATTAAACTTTCGTCGTGACGGCTAGCTCAGTAAGAGCACTGGACTACCAAACTAGGATCCCAGGTTTGATTGCAAGCCCGGCCACATGACTTGTGTCGTGAGTGATCATTGCATCCTCACTATGGTCATTTCCTGCCACTACGGATTCAAGTCGGGCAGTTTCAAACGGAGAAAAAAAACAACTATACAAACAAACACAATATTAAACTTGTCATTATTAAGTATTTTGACAAATTATGTTTTGAAAATAATCTGACAATTACCGGTATTTCACAGTATGCATCGAATAAAACAATTCCTTTTATTGAAAATAGAGCAGGTCAAAAAATATTTGATAACAATGATATCTTAAAAGAAGCTGCACAGTTTTACAAAGTTTTGTATACAAAAAATAATACTAATGTCAATTATAATATACATGAAGATTTAAAGAATATTCACACTGTTAAACTGAGTAATTAGCAATCTCAATCTTTAGAAGGCCTTTTACTATTAGAAGAAATCTCAAAAACCTTAAAAAAATATGAAAAGTGATAAAAGCCCGGGATCAGATGGGTTTACTGCGGAATTCTTTAAGGTCTTTTGGAAGGATTTAGGTCATTTTGTTGCAAGGAGTCTTAATTATGCTTTTATCAGTGGATCTATGTCAGTAACCCAAAAGCAAGGAATTATAACATGCATACCCAAGGAAGATAAACCCAGACACTTCCTAAAAAATTTAAGACCTTTAACACTTTTAAATGTTATATATAAAATAGCATCTGGCACAATTGCCAACAGACTTAAAACTGTTCTTGATATTCTGATATCTGAAGATCAAACAGGATTCATAAAAGGCCGTTATATTGGGCAAAATACTAGATTTTTATATGACATAATGAAATATACAGAAGATAACAGCATCCCCGGGCTCTTGATGACCATTGATTTTGAAAAGGCGTTCGATACCCTAGAGTTTGATTTTATTGAAAAAACACTTGACTATTTCAATTTCGGAGTAACATTTAAAAAGTGGATTTCCCTCTTCCTCAACAACACCAAAACAGCAATTCAAATTAATGGCTTCCTTTCCGACTTTATAACAATAGAAAGAGGTTGCAGACAAGGGGACCCCATCAGCTCATACATTTTTATTCTATGCGCTGAAATCTTAGCAATTAAAATACGGCATTCCAATACTATCAAAGGAATTGAAATTGATAGCACTGAATATAAAATATCTCAGTTTGCTGATGATACATCACTTTTTTAGATTGCACAGAAGCTTCACTCAATGCTACTCTTGATCTTTTAAATGACTGCATTATATTCTGGATTGAAAATAAATTACGACAAAACAAATTTAATATGGATTGGCTCCAAAAAGTACAGTACACAATCCATAAAAACAAAATACAAACTAGTTTGGGGTACAACTCAATTTAAAGTTCTAGGAATTCTATTTGATGTTGATTTAAATAGAATGATAGATATAAACTTCACAGATAAAATTACTAAATTACAAAATACTATACACTTTTGGAATAGAAGAAATTTAACCCCCCTAGGGAAAATAACTGTCATAAAATCTTTATCACTTCCCCTATTTACTCACTTATTTATCTCCCTTCCTAGCCCAGAAGAGAAAATATTGAAACAAATTAATACCATGTTCCATAATTTTGTCTGGGATGGCCCTGCGAAAATCAAGCATAGTATTGCTATTCAATCTTTTGAGGAGGGAGGAATATCTATGATAGATGTTTATGCATTTGAAAAAAACCAGGAAACTAACATGGATAAGAAAAATTGTCTTATGCACTGGAAAATGTTTTCAACTTGTTTATTCAATATTTGATGTTAAAAAAATGATAAATTTAGGAAAAGACTATGCTGAGAAAATTTGTAAAGTAATAAAGAATAGTTTTTGGAAAGATGTTCTTACATGCCACATTATGTATATCAGTAAGAAAGTTGTTTGCAAATGTGAAGATATACTTAGCATGCCTTTATTTTATAACCACAATTTTAAAATAGGTCTTAGTAGTATATATAATAAATTCATGTATGACAATGGAATTCGATTTGTTAGGGATATTGTAAACACCTCTGGACAATTTTTACAACAATCTATTTTAGAGAATTATATTGGCACAAAAATCAACTTCTTATTTTATGAAGGATTGATTAGAACTGTGAAGAATTTTCTCAGTCATTCTGACTTTCAAGTTATTAAAAAGCCAAATACAGAATGTGCATTTATATCGACTTACTTGAGTAACATAGTTTTTACGCAAAACTTAAACCAAAATGTTTATAAAACTTTTATTATCAATTCTGATATACCGACTTGCCAAAATAAGTGGAATGAATTTTTCAACAATATCGAATGGAAAAAAGTACAAAGTCTCGTATTTAATATTTCCAAAAATACTTACACTCAATGGTTTCAAACAAGAATAATACAAAGAATCCTAAGAACTAAATCTCTATTGTATAAAATGAACATTTTGCAAGATAACATGTGTACTTTTTGTAAAGAAAATGAGGAAACTATAAAACATCTGTTTTGGGATTGCTGTTTTACACAAAGAATTGTGAATTATGTTGTTGAATTTTTAAGTGCACATAATGTGCAAAAACACTCAGAAATAAGATGTAAAACAATGATATTGGGAAGTACAAAAAGTTATATGACTGATATAAATATTCTTATGCTAGAATTGAAGAAATATATATACCATTGTCAGAGAAAGGGAATAATTCCATCCATACAAGGGCTTACAAAGAGCCTGACTTTGTCTTTCAAAATCTAAAATGTTAAGTGTCATGAAACAGAACTACAGTCTTGGGCAATTGTTAGTTTGTTTGCTGAACCAATATCATAATATGAATATTATTTATCTTTTAAAAACTCCACAATCAACCATTTGAAAATACTTAATAAATTGTCACTTGTCCGATGTTTCTATACTTCCACAATGAAAATAGTTTGTGCATATGCTTAACCTAACATTGCATCTGCTCTTCATTTTTTTATAATATACTTTATTTGCTTTTTTAAGATGTTTAAACATGTGCAAATGGTATAGTGTATATGTATGTATAAGGATGTTATATTCTAACAATTGATTACTGTTTACTCATACTAACACAAAAATGTATGTACGGTATGGAGCAGGATGACCTCGACCTGCACATACCTATGGACGAGGTAAATAAAGTATTATTTAATTAAAAAAAAACTACCGGCATTTCATTGTATTAATTCAGTAATTTTTTATCAAGGATTGTAGCAGGTCATGACATATGATACTGCCCGGACACCCTTTATTTCCAGCAGGGCAGTTGTCAGTTTCTGGCATGAGTGTATTTGCAATTAGTACCGGTAAACCATCTAACCCAGGAACGTGAGGCTTGACCATCTTCATAGGACTGACATACTGTTTAAAACGGCGAAAAGTCCTACAAAAACAAAACAAAATTGCCATTTAAACAAGATCGTTGTGATGATTAGATTTTTCTCCTTTTGATGTTAGTTAATTTACGCTTAGTTTAATTTTGGTAAATGCAATTATTTTATGTTACAGTAGGAGAAACACACGTATGACATGATTGACATCTATTAACTAGCCTAAAGTGAGTGACTAACAAAGTAGGAAAATATATGATTGTGACAATTTGCAATATGACACAAATGCAGAGATACCAGTCCTTGAAAGTTCTGCGCGAAATATATATGCATACAGTACGTTTACTGTTTACTACTAAATGTCGATAGTTTCTTTGCTTACTCAGTATGTCTCAATGACAATTTGATAATAAACGCCGTTTCAGTTTCTTTATTTATTGGGTAAAACATGCGTATAATGAGAAATATAAGCTGTTAACAGACTTACAATTGTTATCAGTTTAATACTTGTATAATGCAAATTGTGTCCGACACTCATTGACCGATACATACCTTGTTATAAATTATGTATAGTTGTGCATAACCAATGTATGTTATTAGAAAATGTTACTCCCGTGTAAACACAGCTTTGTCGCGAGAAAAAAATCTGTTGACGTCGACCGACAAATCTCGGGTTCGTTCACACTATTTGACTTCTGAACGTTTATGTGAGAAAGTCTTTAAATATTTGCTCCGCCTCTTCTTCGGTGTAATTTTTTACGACAAATGTGGTGCCATTGTGAGCCCCAGATATCATGGCAGAAAGACCTGGAAAAAAATAATGGAACAAATGCGACAGTTTGTTTTACAACGATGATATTGTAAGCCTGTTGCTGCTTTGTTGACGTTTATATTTGGATAATTGGATGTTAAACTGTTTAATATTTCATTGGAGAAAAATGCTTAGGTGCGTGCTATATTATTTCAACTAACATAACAACACTTGTTATTACAAACCATACTTTTTACTTCATGTTTTACTTAAAAGTGTGATTTATTTCCTACTCACAAGTATATTTAAGTATCAAGTCATTTTTCTGACTGATACTATATTAAAGTATTTAGTCCAGGGTAAAACACAAGCAGCTAACAAATAGACAAAAACAACGGTAATAACTATGTTAAGTCAGTCAGGATATAAATCATTTTAATATGTGAATATCAACAGCCGATACCTGGCTAATTAACCACTGTCTGTTTAAGGTAAACATGGTATTTCATATGTTATAATGGTAGAATACATGAAGTAAATCAATGAACAATACAAACATTTTTTTTATCAATAAACTCACGTTTATCAGGCGAAGGTCTGTAGAGACACAGTATTTTCTTGCCCATGGCAACGGCTCGTCCGATCTCGTACCCGACTCCAATAGAGGTCTGGGTTACCTCGGCTACCACCACTGAAATTATACAAGGTTGGCTTATAACCCAGTTTGACGACTGCTTTGTCGATTAAAGTAACGCCAGATGTATACACTAAACGGTGTGTCCACCTTGTTTAATATGTCAACTACGCAGAGTATAATGACGTCATTGGATTATGTTCAGACATCATTTGATGTTTATCGTATTTCCATCTTTTTTATTTGCTGCTTTTAAAATAAATAAAGAAAAAATGTTGAAATCATTAATAAGAATACCTTGTGCCGCAAAGACTTGGGATTGAGGTTTCTATAGCTTTGCTCAGCATATTTTTGTTGAACAGCAACCTTTATCCCCGCTGAACATATTTTTGTAATTAACTTTTAATTATGTTGCCTAGACTTTGTTTTAAACGTTATTTTTCTATGCTTTTCGCGCCTGAATACTAAAAAATAACCACTGGCGGGTTCGTAGTTAAGAAGTATGTATTGGTTATTTAATCATCAACACCTATCACTAAATAAAAAAGGTAAGTTGTTTCTTTGAATGTTTCATCCTTTTAAATAGTATATCAGCAGTATTTGAGTCATATAACAGAGGTAAGAAAATCTTGTAAGCTGGTTACTCGTCAAAATACTTAAAGCGAACACGCGATCATCCGATTTTTCGTCAGTCCAGTGAACTATCGTCTGAGTACGTCCGTCATCTTAAATGTGCATGACGTGCAAATTACATACATTCTTTGAAAAAGCAAGTTATAGGAACAAGATAAAGAAATTATTAATCAAATGTAATGCTTCGTTTTCAGTCAACGAATGGGTTATGGAGACAGGCCCTGTGTAATTGTCATATATAATACAAACTAAAATGACGCACATTCAGCAGTTAATTTAAAAAGATGAACAGTAACACGTGAGCCCTTACCATCACTCTCTTCCAGCCACCGAACATCTCGATCGTGTATGTACTCGTCACTCACATCTATCTCATCTGAAAACAAATATATATAATACATGTAACTGAAATTAATAATTCTAAATACAAATAAACAAAGTAACATTTTTGACTTCAGAGTATCGTTCACATTCGTAACGCGCGAGGCTCTGAAGAATTAAACTTTCTTAACTCAGAATATTTGTTCCGGTGCCTGTATAATACCAGTAATAATTTCAATAAACCTCCGTATGACTGGTCAGTAAAGTTATGTCAATAAACTTCATTTTATTTATTTACTGAACATGACTTATCATACTAATTATATATGCATACAATGATACTTGAAGAAGATATCTCAATGCAAAACATATAAAGGTGTGATTTATATATTGTAACTATAAAAGATCGCACACATGATGTTTGCAGTATTTTACTTTTTTCAACATCTTTAGAGCCTACGTGTTCTGTAAGGACTTCTCCGTAAGTTTGAAGCTTATCAATTAGACGTTCGTATATTTCAGCATCCTGTCGGCCTCCTCTTATGCTTCCGCAGAAATATATCTTCATTGTTATCACTGAAATCTTAAGAACATATACACCGGTAATCATTCTGTTTCTGGAAACATCCTACATGTTAATAAAGTTACCGCACATTGTACCAGCGATTCGTATTTGAAAGAAACAGAATGAGAATAAATGTGGGTAATTCTGCAACAAACTATGGGCGGGGCCTCATGTTTTGAAAGTAGTTCCGGAAATTCCAAAAAATTGTTAAGCAAAAGGTACTCGCTAAAGCGCGTGATCTAGCAATGGTGTGAATATCAAATGAGTTAGCACATAATATACAGTGCTTTCCATGTAACAAAACCATTTTAGATACCTTTTTGAGCGTATTCATTGGCTAATTATTTTTGACCGACCATCTTTTTTTCTGAAATGACGTTTTAACGTCACAGACGTAACACAATTTAAACAATTTTCAGTATTTATGTAAATATTTTGTAACCTTGCTAATTTCACAGTATGGGATAAAAAGATCTGACACTCGTTTTAATTTCTTACAACGAGTCTTTAAACTCGTTTGAAATTCAATAATACTCTACCCAAAGATTCTATTACAGAAAAAAATCCTGACCTCGTTTAATAAAATATGGTATGAAATAACAGTTATCGTCAGATTCTATATTTATTCCTTATGAAGCGCTGTTAAAGCACATTAGTTGTTCACTTGTTATTTTATTGAGTACAACTACATTGGCCATGTTAAGTTCTCACAGGATTATTCTCGTGACTTGGTACATGTTGACTCTCCCTTAATATGCAGCATAAGCATCAATCAATTATTAACAATCATTTGAATCTATTCACTACATTTCGAGTTACAAGTATAGGAGGTTTTGGGGATTCCGATAATGACGTCACGTTTGCGCATGCTCAAATTTTGGCCGTCAAAACTGCGGCCATTCTGCTATTGTTTGCATTGATGAAGCGCATCGTGATAAGGTAACAAACATATTCGCGACCCTTTTGAAGAACAAAAATACTCAGAAATTGAAATTCTTTCAGATTAAATTGAATCCAATGAACGAACACAAATAAGGACGAAAACAAACAACAAATTGATTGATTTTATCTAATCAACATATAGAAACTGATTTGAACCTATTTGTCTATAAAAACTTACCTTGTTACAGATTAACTAAATCCTCTTGATAAATGTTAAATATTTTTAGTTTAATTGTTCACACCAATTTTGACACTCTTTGTTACAGCATTTTAAGCCAGTGTTTAATTGCCCCTTTCTTTATCACAAACCAATTATCTCGATATGATCGGATACTGTCCCGACAATTACTAAGAAAACAGTGTGTCATAAACCCAGGGACCTATACTTGTATGACTCTGTATGGGGTCTCTGCATAAACCACATGTGTCTGGTCATTTAACATAATTTATGATACCTCCATGTCATCTCTCGACATATTAAGTCAAAAACTTAACAGTTGCTTTAATAAAATATTTGAACATATTTAAAAATAGACATTTGTCCGAAATGGATTAACAGCTATAGGAACTATTAAGTATATATATTAGCCAGTTTAAAAATAATAATAAAGTGTTTAATAACTATACATTAAAAATATTGTACACATTTACTGCTTCACAATTAGCGTTTTTAACGGGTACCTGCAAATGTAAACTCTGCTATAATGTGTAAAGATCGTTCGTTACTGCAGTGTTCGAAACATCATCATGAAAACAAGCAATCGCGTTTGGTCATTATATTGTATATAATACTTGCGTTAAATAAATGAAATGTGTAGATTAATGGTATCATAAAATGCTAGATTTGTATCGCTCATTATCACTACAGACAAATTTTCAATATACGTGTACATGCAAAGACAGTTCAATTTGCAAAATATGCAGGTGTTTTTTTTCAATTTGAATGCTTAAATTTATTAATATTTTCATTCAATGTAAACGAAACGAAAATTCATTCAATGTAAAAGAAAATTAAAAATACATTTCAAGATTGAAATGTATTGAGTTTTTTTAGGGCTTTGTTTTATAACTGATTCAATGCACCCCGTACACTAAATTTCAATCGTTAATGAAAAATAACACTATCGCATCCACACCATTTATAATAATATTAAAATTAGTATATGTTTTATTATTTTTGAAATATCATTTATTAAATTCTTATTTTAAAAAAGAATACGGGTATTTATAGTTTTGTTTTGTGAAATTGTAAGAATTAAGTCTTCCGACGACCTTTACTCTGATACAATATAATAGGCCGCGATCGAGAAGTTGACGGCCAATCTATTTTTAGTAACGGAAAACCCCTCTTGTGACGTCACACAAAAACCTCCTATAATCCGTACTAAACCAGACAAAGGGACACAGAAAAAGACAATTAAATAACACGGATGATATTTGATTACTTGTAAATCGAAGTGAGACCGTTATTACTTTTGAAATTGCAAGGATATTTCAGAGGTGATATTTTAGAATAAAACAGAAGAGGAAATAGCAGAAACGTGTACTGTTTGAAGTGCGCTCAGAGCTTTGATTATTAAATCGCCGGTTGTAGGTTTAGCTTGACGCGTATTAAAGTTGCTTCTTTGCTGTTCTCGTAGAATGCATATGACATACAACCACGACATCAGCAATAATCATGTTTACTTCAATGATCGCTGCCATACGTGAAGATAAATCTTCTTACGAACATGTTAATGTAAACTCCGATACACATTGTGTTTATTCACAATCGCGAAAATATGTGATAATTGCAAGTCCAATCTCAAACTAATAAGTCTTACTATTACAATCAAACTAAACGATTTCAACTCAACATTAATAACATGTTTAAAACCCAATTTATCATTAACAGCAATTAACATATAAAATTTACAACTTAAATTATCGATACTCACGCCTATTTTGTGAACCGAACGAACATGTATATAACGCAAGTCTGATGTCAGTGCTCTTATGGAAGGAACGACAACTCTCTCACATGTTCTTGGGATCCCAGAAACTAAACTGTACGTTGTGTCATGCTAGTAATGCGGATACTTGGATAACGGATGGCACTTCGACAACAGAGAACAACAAAAGCAACGCGCGAAATATATCAATGAATATATATTTTTTCGGCGTAAGCTGCATAAGCCAGCTTTTCACCCTGACTTGACCTTTGTAAGTGTCCAATAAAATTCAAATAAAATTTCCCGCGGCTAGGTACGAATGAATACACTTCATTTATTCCATTGGCTGATTTGAGTATACCACCAGAACATTGGAAACATATCCGCGTCTTTGTACCACTGTTTTACTGTATGAAACAATTTTATCTCTAATGAAAAGGCTTAATAGATAGAACAGTTTTACACTCAATTCTCGACATCAATACAGTTTGTGCGTACACCTTTTATTTTCAGAGTATTACCAGCGCAAAAGCGTTTATACTTAAAAGGCTATGTTCTCATATTTAGTACTTACTTCCATATTCCTGTCAACATGTTAACATGTAAAAGTATAAAGAGCAGTGGAAGCGAGGCCTCACTTTAAAGAATTGCATTTCAACCCGCGAGGTTTCGGGTCAAGTCGCGGACATTCAGAGTTTATATACAGGTCATCACCGGAGTTCGCGGTCAGTAAAATAATCGTTATATAATAAAGACGCTATCCGTGAACTAGGTTACCTGGAATTTTCTTTAGACCAGACATATGTTAAAAGAAGATATTCAGCAATATAATTATGGTATGTCAATAATAGATTCTTAATGTGTTTTCAACAATACAATGATAAATATTATTTTTAATAAATTTAACAATAATTATTCCACCATATTGCCTAATGTACTAAAGTGATATTATGAGCATGTAACAGTTTATAGGTGTCTATCGCAACCGTTGATTATTTTTGATGTTTCTACTTCATATACACTTATAGTAATTAATGCAGCATCAACATACTAAAACAATATACCAGAAAGAGAAAAATAATGCATTTGAATATTAACCGTACTTTCGTTTGACAACTGATCATGCGTTTACGAGTTGAACCTAAATTTAGTTTTAGTGCAGATTTGTTCATACGACACAAAGACACAATATTGTTTTACGGATCATTTCGGCTTACAGGACTGGGTGGGTCACGTAAGAATATCGAATATAAAATATATTTTTATAAACAACTGGTAGCAAGGTGAGTTGCAGATAATTGATCAGTAACCACATTTTAACTAACTATTTTGACCTGTTAATTCTTTTCAGCTCAATTGAACAGTGCAAAATGCCCATAATATCACTTTAAGCATGAGCACGATGATTCTCGATACTGTTAATAATCGAATCAAATAGAAATGCCCGACAGACCACTAAAACAGGTTTGTTCTCGTGTGGCCGGTTGACTCATATGTTTAAATTTCACTTCCATTCTTCTTTTGGTTTTCTGTTTTGTATCTATAGGTTTATGACCAGCAATATGTTATAATGTAAAATAAGCCGCGAAAACTCCCCGTAACATCCCGTACTGCGTGTGATGCAGCTAAGAACTGCACAGAAAAAGACATTCGCTATCCTTGATCTCATTCATTAAACTATTTACGCCGTATATCTTTTTTTAAGATATTTCTTGTTTTATTTACCGGTATATCCTTTATATAAGTATTTGAGACGCGTTATATGGCGGAGTGACAATAAATGGTATATCCTTTTGTATTATGAAGGAACAATTTCAATGAAGAATGATAGATTTTTGCCAAAATATGAGAAAATTCCATCGGAAAACAGCATACACTGGATGACCAGTACCAATTTCTACAAAATAAACAAACTTATAAATATTGCAATACGGTGTTTGCTAATACAGCAGGTAGAGTAATTATTGTGCTGCAAATACTGAAATTTTGATCGTACTCAATGAAATTTAAACGAGATATGCATACTTTAATACGAGATATGCATCTTTTGTAGACACTTCGACTCCTAATTACGGGCACGTTGGATAACGGTGATTTTCAACAAAGTGGGCACTCTGATATCCGAGTTTTATCGTCTACTTGAAAAACGTTTATTTATATTGTTACTATTCTTACCAAAGTGTTTGCTATTCCAGCATGTAGATTAATTTCTGTGCTTAAAACACTGAAATTTTGACAATGCTCAATGAAATATGAACAAAGACAGAGCATGTTTTAAAAGGTGGCGTGCATGATGTTGTAGACACTTTGATAACGGACACGTCAGATAATATGGAGACTTGTAACAAATCTGGCACGCTGATATGTTGCGAGAGTACCGGTGTAGTACCAAAGAACAAAGACCTATCAATATACATATATATTGATAGGTCTTTGCAAAGAAGCAGACATCGACAGGAGTGTATAATGATAAGCGTCAGCTTGTAACAATCGATGTACGAAGAATACATTGAAACTTCACGATATAATCGTCAGGTTTTAACCTCCGAGATGTCGTATCTTATTGAATATGTCATGAAAAAAAAACCATGCTCATGTTATAAAGGGAAAAGAAAAATGAAGCAAATTTTCGGTGATTCGTTTTGGACGTCAGTCCAGAAATTGTTAATTATTACATTCGTTCTGTAACAGTATTCAACCGCGAATTTTGCATTTGCGGTTTACTAAAAATCTGTTAAAAAGTGTCGGGCAATCGGGAACAGAAGTGCCATTGTAATTGAGATGATCGGCTAGAGAAGTGTCCATGAAAATGTGGCATCCGACTCTGTACAATTTGAAAATTCCTCAAGTACGTCAGTGGACTACAAATTTAAGATGCTGTAATATTAAAGGGATCTTTTCACGGTTTGGTAAATTGACAAAATTGAAAAAAGTTGTTTCAGATTCGCAAATTTTCGGTTTAGTTATGATATTTGTGAGGAAACAGTATTACTGAACATTTGTCATGGTCTAAAATAGCCATTAAATGCATCGTTTGACGATTCAAAAACCTGAAAATTATAAAGCGTTGCAACGCGAAACGATTGAATAATTTGGAATGTTCTGTTGTTGTCGTTTAAATTTGTGAAACTACGAAGGATTGCTTATATAACGTATAAAATACGCAACCTATGTATGCTTGGCAGGATAGCTCAGATGGCTAAAGCGTTTTTACTTCAGGATTCCGGGGGTCACTGGTTCGAGCCCTGCTGCGGGCTACTTTTTTTCTTTTTTAAATTTTATTTTTGATTTTTTACTGGAGCTTTAAAAATTTAATGTTAACATTTATCAATATAAAGCATTTACTGACAAACTTCATATCATGCCAAAATCTGTGAAAAGGCCCCTTTAATTAACATATTGATCTTGTTATTCGAATAGTAAACACGTTCTCAAGTTATTTCTAAGTATTTTTATTTAGTTTAACTATGTACGTGTCATCCACTTCATGCTGATTTTGGATGGAATTTTATCGTGTTTTTTTTTATGTAATTAACCGTTTTCCCGCGAATTTCTTTCTTCGCAATACGAAGTGCTATACCATCAATCAACTAAACTATGTTCCGCGTCGGAAAACCCAATGAACAGAAGATAAATGCGATAAAGCTGTAGAACTCACCATTCGAGCGTGGCTTTTGTTGTTCTCTATTATCGAAGTGCCATCCGTTGTCAAAGTATCCGCATTACCGGCTTGTGTGTGTGTATTTCGAAATGTATGAGGCCCTTTCCGAGCCAGAGGCTACACTATGTGAACACTTACAAAACTCACGAAAGTTGGAGCGAATTTTAATTAGAGTTGTAATTCAAACTATATCATTATGTGTGGACACGCAGTGTGCCCCACTATGATTTAGCCTTATCAGTAAATTTACTATTATTTTTTCCATTTCATTCAATTCTGGTCTGAAATGATTTTTCCGTACGGTAATGGTATACATTCGCGCGCTATGTTCAGGAGGAAACTCTCATTTTGGGGGTCCGAGCTTTAATCAAAGTACTGGTCGGCAAGTCACATACACAATGCAATACCGATTTTACATAATTATGGCAGGAAATATAATTTTGATCATATTGGATATTAAAGGGACCTTTTCGCGTTTTGGTAAATTGACAAAATTGAAAAAAAATGTTTCAGATTCGCATTTTTTTGTAGTTTTGATATTTGCGAAGAAACAATAATACTGAACATTTATCATGCTCTAAAATAGCCATTATGTGCATCATTTGACGATTTAAAAACCTGAAAATTATATAGCGTTGCAACGCGAAACGATTGAATAATTTGGAGAGTTCTGTTGGTGTCGTTATATTTTGTGACACTACGAGGATCGCTTATATAAGTATAAAATACATCATTTATTGTGTGAACACGGATGACCGAGTGGTTTAATGATTAGACTATTACTTCAGGGGTCAATGGCTCGAGCCCAGTTGAGGGTTACTTTTTTTCTTTCTTTAATTGTATTCTTATTTTTACAGGAGCTTTTTAGATCCAATGTTTACATTCATCACTATAAAGCATTTAATTACAAACTTCAGTACATGCCAAAATCGGTGAAAAGGCCCCTTTAGTTGATTTTTCCCCATTTCTTTTATACCTAATGATAAAATATGACATTTCTGCAGTGAAAAAACAGCAGTGAAAATAAACAAATTGTTCTTTTCACCGGTGAAAATAACAAATTTTCGGAACTACTTTTTATATTTTTAGATTATCATATCAAGATTGACTTCTCTTGTTTGACCCATTTAACAAGGACGTGCTTGTTAAAATCGACATTCCGCCGAATCCAACAAAATTTCGTTTTATTTTATTCTTTTTTCACCGTTTATTTATTTTGTAAAAGGGTTTAACCGGAGAATTTCGCTGGTATAACAAACACTAATGACGTCATTTTGCGTATTGAAATGTATTGAGGCACGCCACGGGAGAAAGGGTAACTTTTCAGCGAAAGGGAAACAGCTGTTGATTATTTTCTTGAAGAAGGGGCATAAAACAATCAGAAAATTTGTTCATGTCAGTGTAAGATTGTTTGTTATTTCACTCGTGATCATAGAAAAATAATATTTTCTATGATCACTCGTGCAATAACAAACGATCTTACACTGACATGAACAAATATCCTCTATTTATGTGAAAAATATCAGAAAGGCGCCATTTTTAATTGATGATTGTAACCATAAACTTAAAAAACACACAATAATATTTGTTATAGGCAAACGTGTCGCGTACGCACTACCGCTTCGAAAAACCTTACTCCACACTTTGTTACGACATTGAAATATTGCCATGTTTTGTAGGATAGATAGAAAGCTCAATCAAATTGATAATAAATATGTCGAGTTATAGAAAATATGGATTTGAATATCCAACAGTTACTTAAATCCATTAAACCGTTGTAGCAAGTTTACTTCGCCTTTAGTTTGAAAAATGGCGTATCGCTATTCACATCGTTTGATGTCGTTAGCGATTTGATTGTAAGGGAAGTTGATCTTCACACATGCACAAGAATCGATTTGATTTTTAAAACTTCATCATTGCCCGATGCCCGATTAAAAAAATAAGAATGCTGAATATGTTTAAAAATCATTCAAAACCTTCTCAACCTGTTGAGTTTTCATGTATTTTCAAACCATCCAGTCCTAAGCGCCATCTCGGGCATCGTATTGGGTCATTAATTGATGAATCTCAAATAAGAGGAGGCGAACGTGTTAACCATCGTGCTATAGGCAGTTAGTTTTGTTTATTTTCATATCACAATGTATTTTGTTTTTTAGCCATTTTCATTTATGTTCAAACTAAAGAAATTAACTAATTAACTAAGTTTAACTAAGTTTTCTGAACCTCAAACAAAAGAAAGTAACATTTTGTTTGACGTAAAGCAGCTAAAACTAATGTATATGAGCTATTGACCAAGAATTGTTTTCATGTCAGCTTTTCACATAGTGTTAATAGGCTTGAAAGATAAGAACATTTATCAAAGCCAATATGTTAGATGCATCATATGTGCTTTTACTAGAACAAATTATACCTGCAATGTTAATGATGTTAACAGTGTACGTTGCATTTGTTTTATTGTATCTTTAATGTTGTCCAATAATAATAAAGGTGTTCAATATGTATACAGTAGGTTGCATTACCTGTTCTGTTAGAATCATATTGAATAGGGTCTCTGGTCCACCACACACAGCAGTGTACTACCAATGGTTTTGCACATTTTAGAAACATTTTTTGTAATGTTCACACGTTATTTTTATGTGTTTTGAATTTGTTGTTGTAATTTTTTCCACATAATGTAATTATAATACATTTTCTTTCATTCCTTACAACCGTATTAGTGTGTTGGCATTAATAAAATGTTTGCTTACAAAATACACCTTTCCATATATACCATACGTTTTAAACTGTTGCTGATAATAGCTAATGTTGTTACCTATGTATTTGTAAAGTAATCAGTATTTATGTTCTCTGATTTATGTTTTCCCAATTTTGCAGCGTTTGTGATCTTTGATGAAATAAATAATCTAAATATATTACACTTTCGTCGGGCCGGATGGTACAGTTAGAGCGCTGGACTACCACACTAAAGCTGGTAACCCATCTAACCCAGGAAAGTGTGGGTTGTTGAAATGACCGCCGTTATATGACTGAAATACTGTTCAAAACGGGGAAAAGTCCTACACAAACAAAGCAAACGTGCCATTAAAACAAGATCGTAGTTATGCTTAGATTTTTCTCCCGAAATCTTAAGTTATTAAGTACCAAAGCACAGCGAGTAATTATTTTAATGCATGAAGTCGGATTAAAATGACGATTTTTTTATTTTTATAGAAAGGCTGGCTATTTGGATCGAAGCAGCGCGTTAAAGGCGAAATTTTTACGCATAAGTACGTTTACTGTTTACTATTAAATATCGATAGTTTGTTTCGTATCTTATGTATCAATCACAAATTCGTGAAATGTACGCCATTTTAATTTCAGTACTTTTTCGGAAAAATATGCAACGCCTGTTCTCAGTTGTCGATGGCGTTTAATGAGGGATAAAAGCTGTTGACAGACTAACAGTTGTTATAAGTTTAAAACTTGTGTAATACAAATTGTGTCCGACTCTCATTAACATAAACATACCTGGTTATATAAATGCATAGTTATGCATAGCCAATATAATTTATTAGAAAATATTACTCCCGTGTAAACGCAGCTGTGTCGTGAGACAAAAATCTGATGACGTCAACCGACGAAACTCGGTACCGTTCACACTATTTGAATGCTGAACGTTTATGTAAGAAAGTCTTTAAATATTTGCTCCTCCTCTTCTTCGGTGTAATTTTTTACGACAAATGTGGTGCCATTGTGAGCCCCAGCTATCATGGCAGACAGATCTGCAAGTCATAAAAACAATTGGCAATTTGTTTTACAACGATGATATTTAAGCCTGTTGCTGCTGTATTGACGTCACTACTTGGATAATGGGATGTTTGTCTGTTTATTTTGTCTTCTGAGAATAAATGCACAAGTGTGTGCCTTATTATTGCAAGTAATTAAAAACAAGTAATAACAAACTATAAGTTTTACTTCATGTTTCTTTTTAAATTGTTATTGTTTTATTACGGACACGTATACTAAAGTATTACGTCCATGGTAAAATACAAGTTGCTAAAAATTGCCAAAAACAATAGTAATAATACTGTTCAATCGGTCAGGATATAAATCAGTTTAATATGTAAATAAAATACTAAATATTTACAGCTGATACCTGGCTGATAAACCACTGTCTGTTAAAGCAAAACATGATACTTCATGTTTTATAAAGATATAATACATGAAGTAATTTAATTAACAACTCGAACATTTTTTTATATCAATACACTCACGTTTATCAGGCGAAGGTCTGCAGAGACACAGTATCTTTTTGCCCATGGCCACGGCTCGTCCGATCTCGTACCCCACTCCAATAGAGGTCTGGGTTACCTCGGCTACCACAACTGAAATTAAACACGATTGGCTTATAACCCATTTTGACGACTTCTTTGCAGATCATAGTAACCAGTGTGCAGGATCACGTGACTTTGTGGGAACCGGTAAGAGGTTGTGTTTTTTTTCCGAATAACTTTTTAAAACATGTTTTTTCTTAAAAATGTTAACTAGTGCATTCAATATAGATTTTATGCTGCTTATGGCAGTGTGAAATACATTAGAATTATTTTATTTAATATGAATGTGTTCTTGTTCAAAATTTCTATGTTGATACGGTTATGCTACACGCAACGCAAAATTTTGTCACCGATTTCAGACGTATTCAAGGATTGATTCTTATACCTTAAGATATCGGCACAAACTGCAAGAAAAACTGACTTTTATGCACTAAGGATTTTTGCAAATGAATTTCAATAACTTGAGATATTTGCAAAAAATAAGTTCTTAACGGTGTGTTTATATTCTGTCCAGCCCGTGTGTAAACCCATGAAAACCCCGTTGATTTTGCATCCTGGTAACGCCGGATGTATACACTAAACGGTGTGTCCACCTTGTTCAATACGTCAAAGTTCAAACACGCGCCATATACTTACATCATTGGATTATGTTTAGACATTATTTGATGTTTATCGTGTTTTCAGATATTTTAATTTGCTGCATTTAAAATAAAGCAAAACAAAATGTTGGAACCTGAATAAGAATACCATGTGCCGCCAATCTTTTGTTGAACAGCAACCTTTTTTCTCTCGCTGAAGATAATTTTGTTATTTACCTTGTATTCTCTTGCTAAGCCTATCTTTGTTTTAAACGGTATTTTTCTATGATTTTCGCGACCGAAGTTCAATGGCTATGAGGTAAGGACCTATAATGTAAATCACCATCCCCAACTGTTCAATTAGGATGCTAGTAAAGAATATATTATAAACATATATTGTACTGAACATACCAGTACTTAACTAATTTGCTAGTTAAATGCGCTTTGATAAAGGTCGAGGTACCACAACATGATAAACATCGAGGTACTACCATGACTGCAACCTGATAAAGTTCGAGGTACTACCATGACTCCAACATGATTAAGGTCGTGGTACTACCATGACTCCAACATGATAGAGGTCGAGGTACTACCATGACTCCAACATGATATAGGTCGAGGTACTACCATGACTCCAACATGTTATAGGTCGAGGTACTACCATGACTCCAACATGATACAGGTCGAGATACTACCATGACTCCAACATGATAAAGGTCGAGGAACTACCATGACTATAACATGATAAAGGTCGAGGTACTACCTAGACTCCAACATGATAAAGGTCGAGGTACTACCATGACTCCAACATAATAACGGTCGAGATACTACCATGACTCCAACATGATAAAGGTCGAGGTACTACCATAACTCCAACATGATAAAGGTCGATGTACTACCATGACTCCAACATGATATAGGTCGAGGTTCTACCATTACTCCAACAAGTTAGGATCCATTTCCGGTATTCCCATCAAACTCGCACATTTGATGTCATGCACTTAACGTTTGGTCTGTGTTTAACAACGAATTGAAAGACCTAAGAATAGAGAATACTAAATAATAATTTGTGGGTTCGCAATTAAGAAGTAAGAATTTGTTATTTATTCATCACCAACTATCACTAAATTAAACAAGGCAGGTTGTTACTTTGAATGTTTCGCCCTTTTAAATAGTATTTCAACAATATTTGAGTCATACAACAGAGGTAAGATAAACTGGTCAGCTGGTTACCTGTGCATATGTGTACATGCCAGTAGCTGAAAACTGAATTATTTTAATCAGAGGAAGGGGGAGTGGGGTCGGTCAAAGAAAGCATTTTATTACGAATCCGCATTCAAACTATGAGGCCAGACTACAAACCGAACGCGATATCATCAGATTTTTCGTCAGTCCAGACTACACATCGAACGCGATATCATCAGATTTTTCGTCAGTCCAGTTCATCAGATTTTTCGTCAGTCCAGTCAAGTTTCGTCTGAGTAAGTCGGTCCTCTTAAATATGCATGAATTGCAAATTACATGCATTCTTTGAAAAAAAGAGCATTAAGGCACAACCTCAATTATTAATAATATTTGATTATTAGTTTCAGTCAACGAATGGGTTATTGAAACATGCCTTGTGTAATCGTCATCTGTAATGTAAACTTATACGACGCACATTCAGCACGTTAATTTGAAAATATGAGCAACATGTGAGCGCTTACCATCACTCTCTTCCAGCCACCGAACAACTCGGTCGTATATGCACTTGTCAGTCGCATCTGTCTCATCTAAAATCAAATAAATATAATACATGTAACTGAAATCACCAATTCTTATATAATCTAAATAATATTTTCGAGCTCATTTCATTATTCACATTCGTAACCCGTGAAGCAGTGAAAACAATCATTCACATTCGTAACCCGTGAGACAGTGAAGAAGTAGTTAAACTTTTAGAATGTTTATACCTGTGCCTGTATTATGCCTCCAAGAATGTCAAAATACAATGTGCCTTCTTAAGACTAGTCAGTATAGCTACCCTAATAAACCATTTTATACAACCGAACGTCTTCATTATAATTATTACCGTTACATAACTTATCCTATTAATTATATAGTGACACACGTGATATACCGTACTTGAAGAAGATATCTCAACGTAAAAATATACAGGTATGATTTCTTTGCTGTCACTATTAAACGTGACACAAATGATGTTTGTAGTATTTTACTTTTTTCAACATCTTTCGAGCCAACGTGATCTGTAAGCACTTCTCCGTAAGTTTGAAGCTTCTCAATTAGTCGTTCGTATATTTCAGCATCCTGTCGGCCTCCTCTCATGCTGCCGCCAAAAAATATCTTCATTGTCTTCACTGAAATCTTAAGAACATATACCCTTACTTAGAAACATAATTAAAGTTACCGGTAATCATTGTGTTTCTAGAAATACCCAACATGTTAATAAACTTACCGCACATTCTACCAGCGATTTGTATTTAATAGAAAAGGAATGCAAATACATGTGGGTTATTCTGCAACAAACAATCGGCGGGGTCTAATCTTTTGAATTAAGTTCCGAAAATTTCAACTAAATATTTGGTGAAAGGCACGTGCTTAAGGGCGTGATTTAGCAAACTTTTAACAAACACATAGGGTATCACATGATATACATTGCGTTCCATGTAGCATAACCATCACTCACGATTTTCTTTTACCTTCAACATGTTTTATATAGTTGTTTGAGCATGTTCATTGGCTAGTTATAACGATATAGACTTCACGCAATTTAATCAACTGTCTTTATTTATCATGCCGTTTATGCATAATTATTTACTTTCCTAATTTAACAGCATGTGATAAAGATATCGGACGCTAGTTTTAATTTCATACCACGATTCTTTGAACTCCTTTTAAATTCAATAGTAAGCTAACCAAAGGTTCGATTACTGAAAAAAATCCTGATCTCATTTAATAAAATAAGGTATGAACTAACCGATATCGTTGTATTCTATATTTCTTCATTATGATGAGTTTTTACAGCACAATAGTTTTACACGTTTTATGTTTTAGATTGGTCAATTTGGCATTTAGTTTGCATTCATAAGCATAATGTTTTCACCGCATTAAACCATACTTATGGCGTCCCACTTTTTATCCAATTAGTGTGTACCAATCATACCGACGTGATTTCAAATTATTTATATGTGTTGACATAATAGAAACGCAAGCGTGAATTTTTTTTTATTCGGAAAAATGCCGGATTCAGGATTTAAATGGTTCTAATATTGTACAGATGAAGTATTATAAATTCGAAGTAAAATCGAAGTAATATTTTTCCTAAGTCTTGGTTATAGGTGTAATATCCAACCGTTGTGCTTGTTATCAAACCACTCAGATTCCCACCCTAGTTTGCTGTTCATCAGTATCTAAGGGTTGGAAAGGAAGCCTTTAAAACATGAATCTAGTTAGAAAGATCTTGTATTAAATTTAACTTTATAAGGGACTTCACATGCGTAAAAATAGCTATCTAAGTGGAAAAGGGTAAAAACAAATAATTTAAATAAAGAATAAATATAAAATAATACATAATATAGTTTACTGAAACAGCATGGAATTAAAATGAACATTGCATTACGTTTTTGTCCTTTTTTGCCTAAACTGCGCGTTAAAATGCAGTTTTTGAAAGTAATGCGCCATGCCCCTTTGCCCTCCTGGGAAAACATTAATATGATGTGCTACACAGATAGCTCTAGTAACAACCGTTCAGAAAAGTTATTTTTTTCTAAATAAACAAATTAAAATACACTGGGAAGTTATGTATTATTATCATGATTTAACAATCACCAAAAAATAAAAAGCTTTTGATGGGACTATTGCAAAACTTCTAATGACACAGATATAGTCGCGGGGTCTGAATAATTCAAATTGAATACCACATGAAACAAAACCTGCCTATCCTTGCACCCACAGGACAGCTTTTTTACAATAATGTTTGATACATCATGGAGCAAATTTGAATTCCTTTAGTTTAATGTTTGGACCAAACACAGTTAGATGTTAACATGCTTACGCTAAAGTCTAATGCGCTTACCTGAGACCCAAAGGAACTAACTTTTGTTGATGGTGCAGTTCAAAATAATGAAAGTACTTTATGAAACATATATATTTAATTTCTAGGCACATCAATATTTAAATTCTAGACACGTATTTATTGTTGATATCTCATGATATTGTTAAAACAAATGTTCTGACCGAGGTTCATGAAGAACAAAATGACTTCTGGAGTAAACTTGCTTTTTTAGAAAAGCTTATACGACCGAGTTTCAAACTCATCCTAGATTTAATTGGGACAAATGTTCTGACCACGTTGCATGAAGAATGGCAATTAAAAACCTTTAACTGTAGCCTTAGGTAAAACTGCCTGCCCCCTGGCGGCCTCATGGCACTCACTGTTTTCAATGGCCACGAGTTATATCTCGGCAATGCAGAGACAAAATTAGAAAAAAGGTTTGAACCAAATTTTATGAAGATATATGTGGCGTCAAGAAGGTTCACAAGCTTGTTTTTATAATTCTACCTATAGTGACTAAGTTTCTAACCCAATGTGACCCTGTTTAAAACTCGCATGAGATATCAATGGGAAGCATAATCTTAACACGTTGTATGATGAACGGGCAATAACTGTACCCTCTAGTGTAATCACAAAATTCAGTTTCGAACTCAGCCGTTATAGTACTAGGACCAATGTTGTCACCAAGCAGCGATTTTTTGCCCCATTGGGAAAAGTTCCAGTACCAGCCCAATTGGGTAAAATGTGTACGGAAGCCCCTACAATTTCACATCGTGATGTCTTCAGATTGGGAAATTGGTGAATTTGATTTTTTTTTCTCACAAATACTTTTTGATTGATAACTAAGTGTTGTCAAGTCGCCAATATTATATTTACTTATGTTCAAGCCATAGAGCTGCAAAGGGAAAGTAACTCAAGGTTGCATTTTATTTTACAAAAAATGTTTTAAATTGTTTTAAACCTGCAATGGGAATTTTTTGGCAGTTGGGAAATTTGTTCACAATTGGGAAATGGCCGTTTCCCGGAACTTTATACCGAATGCAAAAAAAACGCTGCCAAGTTTAATGAAGGTTGGAAATAAATGAGGCCACTAGACTGTATTTAAGTTTAACTTACAGTTCATATTTACCTAGTTGTTGAGCCTTTGTAACACAGTTTAACACTCAAGCAAAATATCACAATGATACTTATAGGGAAAACATCCGACGTCTAGAGTTTCCATAAGCTCTCCCTTTAATTTCACATTTGAACTACATTTTAATCTCATGCGATAGTCTTAGCAAATGACCTTCAGAGTTTTCACGAGTTTTACTAAAATGTTTTATAAGAATTTTCAATGGACACTACACATGTGTACAAAGTTGAGATATCATAAGAACAAAAGCTGTAATCAAGTTTCATAATGATTGGCAAAATGTATTGAACGTTCACAAGTTTTCACTATAGTCATACTAAGAAAACTGGCACGCCCCGAGGCGGCCACGTATTTCAATGGACTTGAACCATACTCAACAGCCCGTTACCGCTTTCCGACTCTGCCGAAATTTCATTGGGAAACTTTTTCTTACCAAGTTTCATGAAGATTATAAATAAATTTGCCTTTACTGTGTTAAAATGGCAAATTGTAGACAAACAACGCACAACAGACAAAAGTGGATCATAAAACTCACCATGAGCTTTGTTATGCTCAGGTGACTTTAACATGTATATTATGTACAATAACTCAAAATATTTATCTTAAAAATTACACACTGGTATTCAGTGGCATCAACGGTGCCATTTTAAGAAGAAATATCAACCCAACAAATGTAAGGCTTGAAACAAGTATTAAAATGAAGTGCAAAGAGAGTAGTTATAACCTTATTTCTTACATATATACATTTGTAAATAGTATTAATGTACACCAAAGCACATCATTTAAACTGCAGTTTAAAAATGCCATGGGTGCTTATTATCAAACTTACAGCATTTCACCTTTGTGTCAGGACTTCTTGTTTGCGAATCTTAATCCTTAAGAGAACACTTACCTTTTGAATCTGAATAATAACAATGTATTTCTATACAAATAATCTGTTTCAAGAAAGAACATTAAGTACTATATATATGACCCTGGTACACAGATGTATGGGGGGGGGGGGAAATAAGATTAAAAACACCATATAAGAGTGCGTTTCGCTACAAACATTTAGCCCACATCATGTTCTAGGGTACCTATTTAACAACTTACGTAATCAGATTTTAGCAGAGATTTTTCCTTTCAAAAGGCAAGCATTTGCAAAACATAATACCAGAAGGGAAAACTGTTCTCATGTATCTTTAAACTGGGTGTTAAGAATTCCGGAAAAAGTTCTATTCGTCATAATGTGCCTTGTATGGGGTAAACTAAGCATAAAAGTAGCATTTCAGAGGTCATTAGACCCCAGAAAATGGCTTGTTTATACATGTGCATGGAAATGGCTTGACCCCTGAAATGTCTATGTCGGATAATTCCCAGTCTTTGCGCACATGTGAGCAAGCATCAGTCTGCATTATATACTCTCTTGCTTGTGATCTGTGAACAATTTAAGTTTTTCGGTTCACATCTTAAATCACTTGTAGGTCACTGGAAGTGTTATCAAACTGTTTTTTATAAATATTTTTAGATAGGTTATCACGTGCTCTAAAAGAGCTGAAAATCGTTAATTAGTAGGGTTAAAATATAATCTGAATCATCTTATCAAAACATGAACTGAGCCTTTATTGCCCATGCAATAGTACTCGTGACATACCCACCACATTTAAATCAGAGAATGCAAAAATCACAGTACAAAGGCTGTTCAATACTTTGTATGTAACTTGGCTGATAAATTCAATCCTATATTTTAGTTATCTTAGTTTTAGACAACTATGTTAAATCAACAATCTGACAAAATATATTTTCAGGATAAATGGGGACGATAACCCATACTGCACTATGGATGTTCTAACATTTTACCTGTCTACATGTATTCATGTCAGGTGAGTTAAGGACATGAGATAACGCATATCATTAGGTGAAGTGAATGCAAGATAATTGAAATAGTATCAGACTTTATATATTGGTTTTCCCATTTTTGGAACATTAAAAATAGAATAATAACGTTGATAAATGGCGTGACTGCAATCATATTTGATATACCCGTGTTTTGGTGATGAGTCGTAAACGGAACCAGTTTCAATAATGCATGTGGAATACACAGTGTTAATCTGGTTCAAAATATGTTAAAAGTATAAATATCTTTATAAAACAACCACACTGATTTCAGGCTTAAAGTTTCACGAGAAATTAAGTACTATTTTACATTCATGGATAAGAGTATTCACATATTATGCAAATACAGTTATGCCGCTCTTTGATGTAATGTTCACGATATTAAATTATGTACGTTAATGATATCCTTAAATATTTATAGTAAAAGAAATAGCAAAGACACATACACGAGTAAGCATAAACATTGAAAACGTCACTGAAACTGGTGGGTCATAAAACAGTTACCAAGTAACGATAATAATTTCGTGATAACTAAAAATCGCAGTATAGCAATTGTACTGTTCTTTTGTTCATAATTGATTGATGCCAAAGCTGCATATTGAAGGAGATTAAAACAAAGTACAGAGTACAACTAAAAGGGCCCTGTCCAGTTCTAACGGAATTATTATCGTTACATGTCACATGTTGAATCTCCCTCAATATGCAGGATGCGCATCAATCAATTATGAACACTAATTTGAATCTATTCAATACTTTTCGAGTTACCAGTATAACCCGTACTAAAGCTCAAAATGCGGGTCAAACATAACAAAGAAAAGCAACAACTAAGTAAAACGCATGATATTTTATTACTTGTTAATCGTACAGAGACCTTTATTACTTATTGACATTGCAAGAAGAAATTTGTGGTGATACATAAGAATAAAACAGAAGAGGAAAGAGGAAATAGCAACCACGATAACTGTTTGAAGTGCATTCAGAACTTCGATTATTAAATCGCCAGCTGTAGGTTTAGCTTGACGCGTAAAGTTGCCTTATTGCTGTTCTCGTAGAATGTATATGACAAGCAGCCACGACATCAGCAATAATCATGTTTACTTCAATAAACTCTGTCAAACTTGTAGATAAATCTTCTTACGAACATGTTTATGTAAACTCCAATACACATTGTGTTTATTTACAATCGCGAAAATATGTGATAATTGCCAATTTAAATTGTATACGCATACAAATTACGATCTAACTAAACAATTTAAACTTAACATTAATTACACATTTAAAACCCAATTTACCATAAACAGCAATTAACATGAAAAACTACAACTTAAATTGTCGATACTCACGCCTAGTTTGTGAACCAAACGTACACGTACTGATAACGCAGGTCTGGATGTTAGTAATCTTATGGAAGGAGCGACAAATGTCTGTTATGTTCTTGGGATCCCTTTATCTATACTGTACGATGGTGTATATTTCGAAATGTATGAGGCCCTTTTCGAGCCAGGGACGTCATTATGTGTGTGGAGCCGGAGTGTGTCCCAGCACTCCTACCTAATTAGATTATTTGACTCACGTAAGTTGGAGCGAATTTTGAATTAGATCTATAGCTGCAATTAGTTTCAATAATCCAACTCCCAGCTACTGACCCTCCGAGTCTCTGAGCTGTACGTATGAACTCATAAAAGCTCAGAGTATTCAAGAATAACTATAGCTACAATTTCCAGCTATTTCGTTGTTATTGACAGATTTGTCAATTTTGGCGTGGTATTGTGATGCAGGGGGAAGCCCGAGTACCCGGCGTAAACCCCACATGTCAGTAATGGTGACCACCAACCAAACTCACATGCTGCCGGGATCGCGAATTGCACCAAAGTCGCTTAGGTGAGAAGCACTTTACCACTGCGCTAGCCGGACAGCCACAATGTATGTAATGTGTTTGTGTGTATTTCGAGAATAATTGATCCTTTCCAAGCAAGAGGCTACATTATGGGTGGACCCGGAGTTTGCCCCAACAGTCCTAACTTATTAACTTACAAGATTCACAAAAGTAAAGAAGAATGATGAATAATAGCTGCAATTTTCAGCTATTTTGTTGTTACTTAAAGATTTTCAATGTTGGTGTGGTGTTGTGTTGTTGGGGTGTGGGGGAAGCCGGAGTATCCGGGCGAAACCCCACCGTTGTAGGGCTGGTAAAGCATTATATATCAAGGAGACGAACGTACACGTTATATCAGTTAGGTTTAACAAAAGGTAAAATCAAGAAGTTCATCACTTGACCCTTAAATTCAACGTCAGTAGTAAAAATGCAGGCGGAAATATAGATTCACGGTAAATTATTGTACATATATATATTATTATTTTTTCTGTCTATCGTCATAAGAAAAAAATGCATGGATTCAGCTTCATTTGCGTATATATAAACAATTGTAGATGAGTTCTTAGTTTACGAAAACTCGTTTATCCAAATTTCATAATTATCGGGGGCGCAAGCAATTAACGCAATTTTAAATAAGTAAATTCTTATTTCATTTTTTCGTCGAATGCGCATCCTAGAATTCGTCTTTTTAATAGCCTGAAATTTCGCTACGTTTTTCTTCTAAAACATTAACGACTTGAGCGATGTAACACTTTTTCTAAAATATTGTTTATCTCGTGCAACCAAAACTGCAAAATAGACAGTACAGAATTAATGCTTACTCCAGTTAGCTATAACAGCTTCTCGAGCTATGCAAAAAAATGATTCATTTAAATTGACTTAAGGTATCAAAATGGACATGGATACTGCGTTTACCAATCGAATATTTCTTCTTCGAAGATACATACATATAGGCATAAACATATCGCTTAAATCCGTACTGATGCATAGTTTTCGTTACCACCTTTAATACACAACTATTATTTGTGTAGTCATATCGTGTAGGCTGTTTTGAGTCTGTCATCATTGACATTCAGCCGTATTAATTCAGGAGTCAGGACTTAATTGTTGGGGTAATAAACGCAAATTATCAATTCCTCATTTATATTTTTACAGTTTGAAGTAGTAAATTAGATCTACCAGTTTTTTAGCACTTGTTTACATATCAACCACATAAATATGAATGCCCGTAATTGTTTTATTATGCAAAGATCTGTTGTTGATCTAAATAATATGCATTTAATGCAATAGCACTTTGCAAATGTAAACATAGATCAAGGATTCCAAATTGGAAGAATTCGGATAGATCATTGCAAAACATACACATAAGCCCGCCGGACTTTAATTTATTAATTATTTTATAGTATTACAGAGGAAACAAAATAAAAATATTTGTGACAGAATTGGCAGGATGTAACAATATATGCATGTCACATTAGAGAAATTAAGACCTATGAAGATGTCCTTGCAGACCCTATTGGATCTAAAGAGAGGATGTGGATAGTGTTTCGGACATAGTATAAATCACTCACAGCGGGCAAAACATGATGTAACATTTCGATTACGTACCACCGGAATGGTTAAGACGATTTAACGTTTTTTGAATATGCCTCTTTATTTTGACTGTTTACAATAAAATATAACCATGCATACATCGATAAGTCATAGCTAGGATTTCAAGCAGAAATAAGTCGCAAAAATGCTAAATTCATGTTGGTTCGTTACAAACTCAGACAATACAACATTCCCTTTTGGCCACGATCCCAATGAACAGATCGTTCGTCATACGAAACGCCTGTGTCATGATCGCAAAGTCAATGTCACACTTAAGGACACATATGGTATACTACGGCCTGTGGAAACAAGCATGTATCCAAACATGTGTTGTGGGGGGCATACGTGTTTGTAACATATCCAGATTTCAGACGCATGGCTTATTTAAAACATTGATATAAATAAACGAATCACTGATGTGTCATACTCAAATACAATTTACAAGCGGTTTTGCTGCGCTTCTTAATGCCGACAAAAAGTATAAATTCAATAAAATAGTATAGTGTCGGGGCAGTCCAGATTGGACCATAAAGACATCGTGAAGGGGCCGTTAGGACCTGAAAATAAACTCTGATTAAAAAAAAAAAAGTGTCGGGGCATTTGTTATATTGGTCGGGTAACCTAACGCAAACACAGTTTATGCCCAAATATATTTTGCTCCGATCCATGTTATTGTATGATATTATAATTGATGTGAGTGGGAAGAAGCCCTGTATGTCTGGAAACATATCCTGTATCACCACATAATAAGGCCTTCTGGCGAAAAGATCTCATCAGCTTCTAGATATTATATGCGTTAACTGCGATGGTGGTGACCCAGATTTCAATTGGAGTGGGCTGCGAGATTGGGCGAGATTGGGCGTGATGTCGCCATGGGGAGGAAGATATTCGACTTATGAACTTGAGTATCTTTCCATATTCAGTTCAGGAACGTAAATTGATTAACGAGTATTATATTCTCTCTGTAAAATATTAAACAACTTAAGGCATGTTCTCATAATTTTTCATTTTCAAACTTCTTTTCATTATTATTCACTTTCCATATTTGAATATCACTGGTATACTGTTTGCAAGTGACGGTGTTTGAGATATTCGTTGAATAGAAAATTAACCTATTAAAATATTGCTTTAAAGGACTAAAAACACTAATCTTGCCAAAACCTGGATCAATAATCTCGTCGAACTATAGGTAATGGATTAAAAAATCATCGAAATTAAAATTGTAAGCGTGTTTTTACTGACACACTGTGTAAACATGGTGAGATTACTGAATATATAAGCACAATAATCAATACACGTTACAAAAACACAATCGCTTGAAAACAATTCTGATGATACTTTCGGCCTACATTCACAACAGCTATTAACACGAGTTCTTAACCATTTGATTAATCGAATACAATGACCCATTATTTGTTTTAGATTTACTCTTTGATTATTTAAATATGTAGCTTGAACAAATGGATTATGTAACACCCATATAATTTCATGATTGTTAGGCAAATTAAAAATATTACACTTTTCAGAAAATAATAACCAGTGTATTAAAAAAGGCGTTTTTATGCAATATGACTAAAATAAGATGAATATATTTCAAAGTAGCTCTATATCAAAATTTCTATAACCACAATTTAAGTTCCCGTTTCATGCGCGTTGTGTAAAAATGACGTCATCAACAAAATAGGTGGCGGAAATACCCGAGCGGTTTACGGAAAACATAATCATCAGTTTTTAGTATCATAATATTTTTGCCATTGCTCTTGATGATTCCAATCGTTTTAGAATATACATATTTTTATCTAGAAATTTTTCGTAATAAAATTGGCATATGACCTTTAAAGAAAGGTATGCATCATTATAGAATAGCATCTAGTGGATAAATTATTATATAGATACATTATACATATGTCATGATGTTCACAATTTGACAATAATTTAGCCCAAACAGTAGATTTACTTTTTTCCCCATTTCATTCAATTCTTGGCTTTAATAATTCTGGTAATTGAATACATTGGCTTTAATGATTCTGGTAATTTAATACATTGGCGCGCTATGTTCAGAAGAAAACTCTCATTTTAAAGGACCAAGCTTTAATAAAATCACGACTCGGTAAGTCACATACACAATGCAATAACGTTTTACACAATTATGGAAGGAAATATAATTTTGATCATATTGGATATTAATTGGTTTTTCCATATTTATGTGAAACAAATCAGTAAGGCGCCATTTTTTAATGATAATTTTCACCATATACTGTAAAAACACACACCATACTATTTGTTATAGGCAAACGTGGCACATGTACTACCGCTTTGAAGCAACCTTTCTTCCCACACCGTCACAGCATTGAAATAGTTGCCATGGTTTGTAGGCTGGATACAAAGCTCTTGCATTATGCGCACGTATTTAGCATTCCGTTCTCAAGACATAATAAATAAAATTGATTATAAATATGTCGAGTTCGAGAAAATAGCATGTATTCAAATTAACTTTGAATTGATTATTTAAACACTCATATAGATTTAAATATCCAGCAGTTATGTATATTCATTAAAACGTTGTTGTAAGTTTACTTCGCTTTAAATGTGAAATTGACGTAACGCTATTCACATCGTTTGATGTCGTTAGCGATTAAATTGGATGGAAAGTTGATCTTCACACATGCAGAAGAATTGATTTGATTTTTAAAACTTCATCATGTCAAAACTTAAGTTATAAAGGTCCTCACGTTTCCAAATGGGTTGTGATTGAATGTTTCTGTACATTTGTGGATGAATTAATCTTCGCTGAATCGCACTACATTGTCCGATTTTTAAAAGAATGCTCAATATGATGAAAACGCATTTAAAACCATTATCACCTTGTTGAATTTCCCCATTTATTTTCAAAACAACCATTCATTGTCGCAATTGCTGGTTTATCGAAGTACATGTGTATCTCAAAAAAGAGGTGACGCCCGTGTTATCCACCGTGCTATTGACAGTCCGTTTTGTTATTTTTCATATCGCTTTTTGATATGCATTTTTTGTTTTGACCGTTTTCGTTTATTTTCTAACAAAAGAATGTGCTAATTGGGTACAGGGGGTGGGGAGACAGGATGAGATATACGTGTCGAAAACATATAAGTTTAGTTGCCAAGCACTAAAGCATCTGTTTGTCTAAGCCGAACGAAATAAACGTTTCTAAGCCTTTATTCATTATAAATAAAGTAAAATACTTAAACGAGTTATCATGCATCAGCTAAAAACTTAACCTCGGTATGTAGGCTAAATTTAAACTCAAACTCAGATCCGTATGAATTATTCGAGTCTCTGTGAAGCGTTCGTCAAAGGAAAAGTGGACGCTCTTTTTTAATTTTCACGGATTTTTTTTCAAGATAATTTAAATCGTTTTCGTATGAGTACATGTCCAACTAGCTTACGTATTTTTTTTCGATAAATATGATATATTAGTTACTCTGTTGAAATAATATTTAATAATAAGGCAGATACGAAAGTTGATGACTTTATGCAGACGTATGTTTCATTTTTCGTTCGTTCCTCATCGCCTGAATCAATCTTCGCGGCTGGTTGGAAGGTCTTCGAATCGCTTTTTCGGGTGTAGGGGGCGCAACTTTCGACGTTCCACATAGGAGGCAGTTGCGTTCCTTTTAGTCGAGTTAGCCGGGGTCCATGTTCCACTCACAGATTATGCACGACCACGATACTGAAAAGGACAACTAGCTTCAGGAAATTCAACTCTTATGATTTTCTTAGCCTACTTAATTTACTGAATTAACTCATCTGTATTCAACCCTAACTTAGGGCATTATTTTCCATATCCAATCAGTACTACCAGTTGATCAGTTGATGATGAGAACACTTCTTGTGAAATATTCCACCCATTCTATTCCAATTTACTATTTTTTTATATTTTGGATTTATGAAATTAGACATTCGTCAATTTAATCCGACTTCATGCATTAAAATAAGTAATCCTCGTAGTTTCGCAAAATATAACGACAACAAAAGAACTCTCCAAATTATGCAATCGTTTCGCGTTGCAACGCTTTATAATTTTCAGGTTTTCAAATCGTCAAAAGATGCATATAATGGCTATTTTAGAAAATGGTCAATGTTCAGTATTAATGTTTCCTCACAAATATCATAACTAAAACGAAAATTTGCGGATCTGAAACACCTTTTTTAATTTTGTCAATTTACCAAAGCGTGAAAATGCCCCTTTAAGTTATTTTATTACAAAATATTTCTGCAGTGTAAACACAGCTGTGTCCTGAGACATAATCTGATGACGTCGACCGACAAAACTCGGGACCGTTCACACTTGTTGACTTCTGGACGTTTATATAAGAAAGTCTTTAAATATTTGCTCCGCCTCTTCTTCGGTGTATTTTTTTACGATAAATTTTGTGCCGTTGTGAGCCCCAGCTATCATGTCAGACAGACCTGCAAGTCATAAAAACAATAACGAAACGGTTGCGGCAATTTGTTTTACCACGATGAGTACTGCTGCATTATTGAAATTTATTTGGATAATGGGATTTTAAACTGTTTATTTAAAATTTGTCTTTGGAGAACAAATGCATAATTGCGTGCGTGCTATATTATTGCAACTTATTTGAAAACAATAGTAATAACAAACCACACGTTTTACTTCATGTTTACCTCTAAAGTGTTATTTATTTCATACTGACAAGTACATTAAATGATTAAGTCCAAGGTGAAATGCTAGTACCTAACAAATAGCAAACAACAACGGTAATAACAATGTTTTGTCAGTCAGGATACAAATCATTTTAATATGTAAATATTAACAGCTGATACATGGCTAATGAACCACTGTGTGTTAATGCGAAGATGATAATTAATATTTTATAAAGATTAAGTACATTAAGTACATCAACGAACAATATTTTTGTATCTTTATCAATACACTTACGTTTATCAGGCGAAGGTCTGTAGAGACACAGTATCTTCATGCCCATGGCAGCGGCTCGTCCGAGCTCGTACCCCACTCCCATAGAGATCTGGGTTACCTCCGCTACCACAACTGAAATCATACAAGGTTGGCTTATAACCCATTTCGACGACTACTTTGCTGATTGGAGTAATGCCAGATGTAAACACTTAATACACTTGATGTTTATCTTTTTTTTCAGCTATTTTTATTTACTGCATTTTAATAAAGATAGACAAAATGGTCGAATCATGAATAAGAATAACAGGTGCCGTCAAGACTTGGGATTGAGGTTTCCATAGCCCCCCTTAGAATATCTGTGTTGAACAGCAACCTTTATTCTCCCGCTGAACATATTTTTGTTATTAATCTTTTATTCTCTTGCTAAGCCTATCTTTGTGTTAAACTGTATTTTCCTATGATTTTCGCACCCGAAATTCAATGGCTATGAGGTACGGGCCTATAATTTAAATCACCTTCCTCAGCTGTTTTTTGCACATTCAAAGATAATGTGTCCGTGAAATGTTCAATTAAGCTGTTAGTAATTAATATATTATAATAATATATCGAACTGAACATGCTTGGCTAATATGATAGTTAAATGCGCTTTGATAAAGGTCGGGGTGCTATGGATCCGCTTCCGGTATTTCTATCAAACTCGCACATTTGAGGTCATGCACTTAACCTTTGGTCTGTGTTCAAGAACCCAAAGTATAAAGATTACATAAGAATAACCACTGGCGGGCTCGCTGTTAAGAACGATGCATTGGTTATTTAATCATCAACAACTATCGCTATTTTAAAAAAGGTTAGTTTTTTAAATGTTTTACCCTTTTTAGGAGAATTTCAGCAGTATTTGAGGCACGATAATCAGGTAAGCTTGTTACTAAAACTGAAAATACTTACATGCCAGTAACTGACAACTGACTTACTTAAATCAGAGTCGGTCGGTCATAGAAATAATTTCATAACGAATCCGCATTCAAACTATGAGGCCAGACTACAAATAGAATGCGAGATCATCAGTTTTTCGTCAGTCCAGTCAACTTTCGTCGGTCGGTCCTCTTAAATGCGCATTAAGTGCAAATCACATGAATTCTTTGAAAAAAATGATGTTTTCGGCACAAGATAAAGTATTAGCCAAATTTAATGATTTGTTTTCAGTCAACGAATGTGTTATTGAGACAGGCCCTGTGCAATTGTCATATATAATTCAAACTTAAATGACACACATTTAGCAGTAAATTTGAAAAGCTGAGCAATACCATGTGAGAGCTTACCATCACTCTCTTCGAGCCACCGAACATCTCGGTCATGAATGTACTTGGCAGTCAAATCTATCTCATCTGAAAACAAATATATATAATACATGTAATTGAAAGTACCATTTTTTAAATACAAATAAACAAAGTAACATTTTCGACTTCAGAGTATCGTTCACATTCGTAATCGCGAGGAGGTGAACACGTATTCATACTTTTAGAATGTTTATACCTGAGCCTGTATAATACCGGCAAGAATTTCAATATACCTTCAAAAGACTAGTCGGTATACATGTAGCTACCCCATTAAACCCTTTAATACAACCGAACGTCTTTATTATAATTAATATCGTAACATGTCTATTGTCTAATCATACTAATTATATAGTCATACACGTGATATCTCAAGAACATATCTCAACGATAACAAAGTCAGGTATGATTTCTATATTGTAACTATAAAAGATCGCACAAATGATGTTTGCAGTTTTTTACCTTGAACAACAGTTTTGGAGCCAACGTGTTTTGTAAGGACCTCTCCGTAAGTTTGAAGCTTCTCAATAAGTCGTGCATATATTTCATCATCCTGTCGACCTCCTCCTATGCTGCCACAAAAATATATCTTCATTGTTGTCACTGAAATCTTTAGAACATATACCATTATGTAAAAAACAGAATTAAAGTTACCGGTCATCATTGAATTTCTGGAAATATCCCACATGTTAATAAAGTAACCGCACATTCTACCGGCGATTTGTATTTTATAGGAAAAGAATGAAAATTAATGTGGGTTATTCTGCAACAAACTATGGGCGGGATCTGATGATTTGAAAGTAATGCAGGAAATTCAAAGAAACTGTAAAGTAAACGGCACGTGCTCAAGCACTCTATGTAGCAAACTTTTGACAAAACCAATAAGTTACCACGTGCCATACATTGCTTTCCATGTAAGATAACCATAACGAATTTTTAAAAACTTAAACATGTTTTTATAGCTTTTTGAGCGTGTTCATTGACTAATTATTTTTGACCGACCATCCTTTTTTTCTGACACGACGTTGCAACAACATAGACGTCGCGCAATTTATACAACGTGCCTTACTTATCATGCCGTTTATGTTAATATTTATTGACTTTTCTAATTTAAAAGCATGTGATAAAAAATCTGACCCTCGTTTTTATTTCATACCACGATTCTTTAAACTTGTTTTAAATTTAATAGTTACCGAACCCAAGGTTCGATCACTGAAAATTCCGGAACTCGTTTGATAAAATATGGTATGAAATAACAGATATCGCCATGTTCTATACTTCTGCATTATGAAGCGCTGTTACAACACGTGAGTAGTATACTTGTTATATTTTAGGTTTGCTAATTTTGCATTTATAAGTATAATACTTTCGCTGCATTGGATAATACACATGACGTGTGTTGATTTTCGATGTGTTGAACTGACAGTTACGCACGCGTGTATGTTTTTTTTTTCGCAGAAAAGGACGGAGTGAGGATTAAAATTGTTTCAATATTTTACATACGAATTATAATAAATTCGAATAATAACCGAAATACTATTTTTGCAAAGTTTTAGTTATTGGTTTGATATCCAACCGTTGTGTTTGTTATCAAACTACTCAGATTCTCGCCCTAGTTGTTTAATTCCTATGCATCGAAACACTACTGTGTTGGTTATTAACGCAATAACCCAAAAACTTTGCCAAATATATATCTTTATAGTAAAACCTTTCATTAGAATGGTAAGCTATTTATAATGTAAAGTTAGTATTTATTGAATATATTTTGTCAGAAACAAAACAGGGACATAGACTTTATAGTACCAATACATCGTTTATTTAGCACCTCGTTTAATTGAATTTAAGTTAGGATTCGAAGGCATTTTAACAATGAGAGTATTTATTGAAGTAATACTTGGATCCAGTGTTCGCAGCCCCCAATATCTACCATAATTTTTTTCTGGACACACAGCGGCTATTAGAATTACCACCTAATTACATTTACCAATATCACTGAGGCTGGCCTAGGTTGAGATTTTTATTCAAACTCTCTGAATGCAATTATCTACGATTGCCATATACTAAAGTGAGTATCGCATTTTAGTATTTATATAAAATTTAGATTAAGTTGTTTCATGCTATGTGCTTTTCTCACTGAACCTTCTTAAAAATATAATTTTATGTTTAAGTAAAATCCATACCAAATCTTGTATCGCAAAGGAAAGGTTGCAGTTATGCCCATTGATATATTAGTTATGATGACCCCAAGAGATGTTGCAAAATCAACATAAAAATGATGGACTTTTAATTCATTTTGTTCACATAGTGGGTTCGACCTGATTCTATTGCTTACTTTCGTCAACAAATAATGTTCGCGTTACGTTGATAAAGTCGTGACTGCAATCATGTTTGATATAACTGTCTTTTGGGGATGAGTTGTAAATGGAACCAGTTTTAATGATGCACGTGAAATACACAGTGCTAATCTGGTTCAAAATATGTTATATTTATGGATATCTTTATAAAAAAATATTGATTTCAGACAAAAAGTAAAACGTGAAATTAAGTACTGTTTTGAATCCACGGATAAGAGCCTTCACATATTATGTAAATAAAATGATGTTGTTTTAAAGGCCCTATAAAGGTGACGATTCGTAATTATTTACCGATTTTTTTCATATTTTTTCATATTTTATATATAAAGGTTATCAAAAAACAATATATATATAGGCTATTGGACATTACCATAAAAAATGAGCAATACAACTTGTATTGAGCTCAAAATACAGTGTCCTCCAAGTCAATTGTGTTTACAAACAATCAGTTTATTTACATCGCTATTTACTCGGGAAAGTGAAAGTGACTCAGGTCACCAAAAATATATCGTTGATTTTCAACGTTTTCCGGTATCTCTCACAAAGTTGGTCTCTTCTTACTGGTTAAAACGTTTGTAGTGATCTAATAAGTTACTTTCTGCTGGTAAAAAGTTGTTTAAAATAGAATTAATCTTGAATTTTCTTTCGGCTATTTTTAATTGTGAGCCAAGCTCACAAATAACACAGACGCAATTTTGCAAATCAGTATGCCTTAGCTACTTTTTATTATTTTAACCTATGACTGCCTGTGTGGATAACTCCAGTCAAGTTTAGCAGACGATAAATGCTTAAAGCGTTTCTATTTATACTTAACTGATACACTGCAGCAGACGACAGCCTGTAATTATGTAAACAATAGGTTTAAGAGCTTGTGGGACATATTGGCCAGTCTAGTGTTTAAAACAGCTTGTGCGATGACATTGGTAAGTTTATCATTGAAATCTGTACATATTGGCTGCTTTCAGGGAAAACGGGGCTTAATGCTGCATTTAAAAGTCTGTCATGTGGGCAAAATTGTTTCTCAATAATTTAAAGAAAATATATAAAGTAATAGATACACATATCACAACATGTACATGATTATAGGCTTGTTAATCTTTAGCGAGGCAACCACACTTCTGAAGATGGTTGCCAGTGCAGCGTCCAATTGTGCAAAAAAGACATATTGTTGTTATTTTGTCTAAGTTATCTCTATAACATAAATATGAGGATAAACAGTCACACACATCTCGACCTGTGCTTTAAGACACACTCTTTAAAATTTGAATGGGTTGTGTTCACTTCAAACTTGCAATATAAAAAGCTATAACATAAGTTTGAAAACTGAGTTGCTTCTAAGATTATGCAATAGCGAACATATTTAGTGCCTTCAGCGCTTTGATTAGCATACGTCACCGCTTTGAGGCTACACATCACGTTAGTTGCAAAGTTGTAAACATTTCTTCCAGTTTTGAAACGGGTGTATCTTCCATAATTCTTGACAACTTTTTACCTAAGCTGTGTTATTAACATTTTTTTATGCAAGAGTAACTGAAATCCGGTAAAAATAAGACCAGTTTATATGCATAATAATTGGATTTGTCACCTTTATAGGGCCTTTTTGTAATTTTCACAATATCAAATTAAGTACATTTGTTATATGTGTAGTGACTGCTTAAATAGTAGTTAAGTATTAGCAAAGATACATAATATATACAAGAGTAAGCAGAAACATTAACAAGGTCACTGCAACTGGTGGGTCATATAACAGGTACCACGTAACGATAATAATCGTATGGCAACTTAAGATCGAATTAAGGCCCTTATACTTTGTAGTTTGTTCATAATTGATTGATGCCCATGAAGCATATTTAGGGAGATTCAACGAAAGTACATAATACAAGGGCCGTAATTCGATCTTCAGTTCTCACGGGATTATTATCGTTACTTGGTACATGTTGACTCTCCCTCAGAATGCAGCATGAGTATCAATCAATTATGAACAATTATTTGAACCTATTTGAATCTTTTCAATACTTTTCGAGTTACAAGTATAATCCGTACTGAAGCTCAAGACGCGGGCCAGACAAAATGACACAGAAAAAGACAACTAAACAAAACGGATGATATTTGATTACTTAATGTCGATCGTAGTGAGGCCATTATTACTTGTTGACATTGCAAGAAGATTTCAGAGGTGATGCTTTAGAATAAAACGTAGAGGAAATAGCAGAAACATTTACTGTTTGATGTGCATTCAGAGCTTTGATTATGAAATCGCCAGCTGTATGTTTTACACGTATTAAAGTTGCCTCATTGCTGTTCTTGTGGAATGTATATGACACGCAGGCGTGATATCAGCAATAATAATTTTTACTTCAATAATCGCTGCCATTTTATTACGTGTAGTTAAATCTTCTTAGTTAACGAACATATTTACGTCAATTTCGATCCAGTGTTTATTTAGACCATTTATGCATAGTGGACTCTCCAATCCTTCTAAATTGGATCAATTTATTTCTTAAAGTATAGGAATGTCTGGTATATTTATTTCTATATTTAGAATAATTTTCACAGAAATTCCTTTCAGCAAACAGCAGAGACCATGATGAGACGCCGCATCATGCGGCGTCTCATCTGGGTCTACGTGTTTGCCAAGGCCTTTTTCTAGACGCTAGGCATAAATGGGTTAAACTCGCGAAAATATGTTATAATTGCGAGGCACATTAAAAACTAATAAGCATAGCAATTGCAATCTAACCGAACGATTTAAACTTAACATTTAATTTAATCTTCAAAACTAAATCATTAAATGTATCATAAACAGCAGTTAACATACAAAAACTACAACATAAATGTTTGATACTCACCTATTTTGTTAACCTTTGTGAACCGAACGAACACGTATACATACAGCAGGTCTTAATGTCAGGTTAACATTTATTATGCAAGGATCGTTAACTGACTGTTATGCTCCTCGGATCCCAGTAACTATCAAAGCGCTGAAGGCACTGAAGTTGTTCGCTGTTGTCGTCCTTGATAAGCTTGTGCGCATTGCACAGGCTAATTAGTGTGCACAGGCTTATCTTATTTGACATGCATTAAGCCCCGTTTTCCCTGAAAGCAGCCAATATGTACAGATTTCAATGATAAACACTAGACTGGCCAATGTCGACTTACAAGCTGGTAAATACACCCACTGCAGTAGTAGAGGAGACGCTCCTAAGCATTCGTCGTCTGCAGTGCAGACAGGCAGCGGTTATCGTTCCTAGCATAGTGAGTTACAATCCTTAGCGTAGCTAAGCTAGCTATGCACATACTGATTTGCGAAACATGCTCTGTACATTTAGTCGGCCGTTAACGCGACCAACTAATAATGTACGCTGTGTTTGTATTTCGAAGTTTACGACATCCACCGAGCCAGATGTTCCACTATGTGTACAGTTACAAGACTCACGAAAGTTGGAGCGAATTTGAACCCTTTGCATGCTGGGAAATTTTTCGTCTGCTAAAATGTCGTCTGCTGATTTTCTAAAATAAGCATTTTGTTCGATTTTTTTTCAAAGAATACTATCAGAATAGCAAACAGTTTAGATCCTGATGAGACGCCACGTTCTGTGGCGTCTCATCTGGATCCAAACTGTTTGCAAAGGCCTTTAAAATTCGGTTCCAGCACTGCCAGAGTTAAATAATAGCTGTTATTTCAAGCTATTTCGTTGTTTTTGAAAGATTCTTAGTGTGGTCTTGGGATATGTGTGTGGGGGGGGGGCGGGGGGGAGGGGGGGGGGGGTACCCGGAGGAAAACACAACTGTCCTGTTGCTAGTCGGACGGCCAAAATGTACGGTGTGAGTGTGTGTTTCGATGTTTGTGAGGTCCTTTCCGAGCCAGAGGCTACATCATGTGCGGACCCGGAGTGTGTCCCAGCACCACAACCTAATTAACTTACTGGACTTACGCAAGTTGGGACGAAGTGTGAATTTAAGCTGCATTATCCAGTTATTTCGTTGTTACTGAAAGATTTTGGTTAGGTCTTGTGTTGTTGTGGAAGGCCCCAGTACCTGGAGGAAACCCAACCGTTGTATAAATGCGAGATTGGCTTCGGGCAACTCATAAGAACTACGTTGTGCTTCCGACGCGTTTGTTCGTAAATGTACGGATATAGTCACGTGAAATTCACACGGAATATATTGTGATACATTTTTTTTTTAACCAGCATTTTGTAACTCGTTAAATCTATATTTCCATACCACATCTAGCGTTGGAATTGAGCGATGTTCGCGGTCGTTAATCACGGGCGCCACCTCTTTTTGCGATGCATTGGTAAATGAGGCAGATGTTTAGAAAATTCACGTATAATTTTCAAGAGTGAGTAGGTTTTTCAAAATATTTCGCAATAATGATTAAGTCGGGCATTTTTTTTTTTGGGGGGGGGGGGGTTCCGCGAAGATTTATTCATCCACACATATACAAAAAATATATAATTACAACCCATTTGAAAACATGTGGACCTTTATTAGTGTTGTCATGGTGAAGTTTTTCACAGAAGATCGAAGTATTTTGCCTGTTTAACGAGCAAATATCCGTGTACATAATGTGCTTCAGAAAGACGCTGTGAACACTTTTTCGGAGTTGTTGCCGAACCCAGGTTTCGAGCATTCTTGACTTTTGTAATTGGCCAAATCTTGAGACAATTTCCCGCCAGTAGACCCGAATGAATACATGGACTTTTCTTATCTATGCAAAAATACCCATACTGCGCGAAATAGCCAACATGCAATCTACAAAAATTGAAGTCATTTATATTACCAGATAATTTAATTGATCTTGTAGTTTGTGAAGTAAAGTGTAAGCACATTTTTTCTTGAACTAATTTGAAAATACTTCTATCATTTATCATGTAATTTTTTTGGGCCGGCAAGCTCAGTTGGTAGACCGCTGGACAACAATTTCATGGATCGCGGATTCGCTCCCCGGCAAATCGAAAACGCAGTATCGCGCGCCTGTTTCTCGAGTTAATACTTCAAGTCACACTCAAATGCCTACGGTTAACTATAGGCATATGAAAACCTGTTAGGACCGAAACTTCATCGTCAATCAGTCAATTGTAAAATAACAAACGATCGCCGTGCACAAGTCGTTCGTCATGCACCCTGCGTCCTTATCTCAAAGTCGAGGTCACACTGAAGGACAAATATGGTGTAATACGGCCTGTGGGTACAAACATGTATCCAAACATGTGATGGGGGAATACGTGTCTGTAACACATCCAGTTTTCAGACGCATGGATAATTTAAAGCATTTATATAAATAAACAAATCACTGAGATGCCATACTTAAATACTATTTACAAGTGGTTTTGTTGCGCTTCTTAATGCAGACATTACATTTAAACTCAATAAAATAGAATAGGTTCAGAGCATTAATTTTATCGGTCGGGTAACTTGACACTAACACAGTTTATTCCCAAATGTATCTTGCTGCGATCCATGTTATTTTATGATATTATTATTGATGTGAGTGGGAAGGTATGGTATCATAATAAGGCCTTCGGGCGAAAAGATTTAATCAGCAATGTAATATTAAATACGTTTACTGCAATGGTGGTGACCCAAATTTAAATTGGAGTGGGCTGCGAGATTGGGTGTGATGTCGCTATGGGGAAGAAGATATATGACTAATGAACTTGAGTGTCCTTCTATATTCAGTTCAGGAACGTAAATTGATTAACGAGTATTATAATCTCCCTGTAAAATATTAAACAACATAAGGTTTGTTTTAATAATTTTTCATTTTCAAACGTCTTTTTATTATTATTCAATAACCACAGTTGAAATTCACGAGTATAATAGTTTAACTAGCGAGTGACGATGTTTTGAGATTTTCGTTGAATATAAAAAAAACGAAACCCTTAAAATATTGCTTAAGAGGACTAAAACACTAATCTCGCCAAATCCTGGATCAATACTCTCGTCGAGCTATAGGTAATGGATTAAATATATCATCGACATTACACTTGAACGAATGTTTACTGACATGCTGTGTAAACAGGGTGAGATTACTGGATATAGAACCACAATAATCAATAACCTTAACAAAAACACAATCGCTTGAAAACAATAGTGATGAAACTTTCGGCCTACATATACAACAGTTATTAACACGAGTTCTAAACCATTTGATTAATAGAATACAATCCATTATTTGTTTTAGATTTTTTCCTTGATTACTTAAATATGTAGCTTGAACAAAACGATTACATAACGCCCACATTGATTAATTAATGTTATACAAATTAAAAAAAACAATTTTCAAAAAATAACAATCAGTGTATAGAAAAAATGTATATTTATGCTATATGACTAAAATAAGATTTATGTATCTCAAAGCACAGGTGGAAGTAACGTACCCTGGATAGTATTTTTTTGTTATTTATTTGACCTTGTTATGATTCCAATATCAGAGGGTGGGGATTTTTTTTTCATGGCTCTTTGTCAATTTTTTTCTCATTAAAGGGGCCTTTTCACAGATTTTGGCATTTTTTTAACTTATTCATTAAATGCTTTATATTGATAAATGTAAACATTGGATCATAAAAGCTCCAGTAAAAAATCAAGAAAAAAAATTAAAAAAAAGGAAAAGAACATTGCCCGGAGCAGGTTTCGAACTAGTGACCCCTGGAGTCCTGCCAGAGTCCTGAAGTAAAAACGCTTTAGCCTACTGAGCTATTCCGCCGAGTACACATTGATGACGTATTTTATACGTTATATAAGCAACCTTCGTAGTTTCACAAAATTTAACGACAAAAACAGAACTCTCCAAATTATTCGATCGTTTCGCGTTGCAACGGTTTATAATTTTTAGGTTTTAAAATCGTCAAAAGATGCATATAATGGCTATATTAGAGCATGTTTAATGTTCAGTATTACTGTTTCCTCACAAATATCATAACTAAAACGAAAACTTACGAATCTGAAACAACTTTTTTCAATTTTGTCAATTTACCAAAGCGTGAAAAGATCCCTTTAAACATGATTTTATATATTTATTTGAATATATTGGGCTCCTAAAAAATATATATATGAAAAATACTATCCTGGGTACGTTACTTCCGCCTGTGTCTCAAAGTGTAACACCATTTCTATCACCACATTTTAGTTTCCGTGTCATGCGCGTTGCGTAAAAATGACGTCACCACCAAAATAGGTGGCGGAAATGCCCGAGCGGTTTACGGAAATTATAATCAGCGATTTTTAGAATCATCATTTTATTTGCCATTGCTCTTGATGATTCCAATCGTTTTAGAATAAACATATTTATAAAACAGCATTTTTCATAATAAAATCGGCATTTGAACTTTAAAGAAAGGTAGGTACCATTATAGATTGAATAGCATCTAGTCAGACTAGTGGATAAAGTTGATCTTCGCACATGCATCGATTTCATTGGTTAAACTTCATAATGTCACAACTTCAGTTATAAAATTCCTCGCGTTTCCAAATGATTATGTTGTGATTATGTTTCTGTACCACTGTGGATGATTTAATCTTCACTTAATTGTACTACATTGCCCTTAATGCGAAATATGTTGAAAAATCATTTAAAACCTTCTCACCCTGTTGAATTCTCCTTTTATGTTCAAAACATCTGGTCCTTAGTGCGTAACGTCCGTGCTATTGACAGTCTGTTTTGTTTATTATAATGTGGTTATTTGATATGCATCCCTTTTTGCCATTTTCATGTTTTTCGAAACTACAAAACTGAGCTAATTGGTAGTTGGAATGGGAAAAGAAGGATTAGGTAAACGTTTCGAATACATATAAGCAGAGATGTAGATCTCTGATATAAGCTTAAGTGCTCAGCACTTAAACGTCAGGTTGTATAAGCCGAGGTAAATCAACGTTTCTTAGCCTATATGCATTGCAAATAAACTGAAAGACTTAAACGAGTTATCAGGTATACACTTAACTTCAGCATTTTGGCTAAATCTTAACTCAATATCATATCCTCATGATTTATGTGAGTCTCTGTTAAACTTTTGTTTGAGGAAAAGTGAAGATTGATAACACTTTCACAGAAAAAAAACAAACTTTAAAGATAATTTGAATCGTTTTTGTATCCGTACATGTCAAACTAGCTCTTGATGGAATTGTTAACAAGGGCTGTTTGTAAAACATGCATGCCCCCCATATGGGCTGTCCATTGTAGTGGCAGCCATTGTGTGAGTACGATTTTTGTCACTGTGACCTTGACCTTTGACCCAGTGACCTGAAAATCAATAGGGGTCATTTGCGAGTCACGATCAATGTACCTATGAAGTGTCATGTTCCTAGGCAAAAGCGTTCTTGAGTTATCATCCGAAAATCATTTTACTATTTCGGGTCACCGTGACCTTGACCTTTGACCTCAAAATCAATAGGGGTCATCTGCGAGTCATGATCAATCTACCTATGAAGTTTCATGATCCTAGGCGTATGCGTTCTTGAGTTATCATCCGAAAACCATTTTACTATTTCAGGTCACCGTGACCTTGACCTTTGACCTAGTGACCTCAAAAACAATAGGGGTCATCTGCAAGTCATGATCAATCTACCCATGAAGTTTCATGATCCTAGGCGTATGCGTTCTTAAGTTATCATCCGGAAACCATTTTACTATTTCGGGTCACCGTGACCTTGACCTTTGACCTAGTGACCTCAAAATTGATAGGGGTCATCTGCGAGTCATGATCAATCTACCCATGAAGTTTTATGATCCTAGGCGTATGCGTTCTTGAGTTATCATCCGGAAACCATTTTACTATTTCGGGTCACCGTGACCTTGACATTTGACCTAGTGACCTCAAAATTGATAGGGGTCATCTGTGAGTCATGATCAATCTACCCATGAAGTTTCATGATCCTAGGCGTATGCGTTCTTGAGTTATCATCCGGAAACCATTTTACTATTTCGGGTCACCGTGACCTTGACCTTTGACCTAGTGACCTCAAAATCAATAGGGGTCATCTGCGAGTCATGATCAATCTACCCATGAAGTTTCATGATCCTAAGCGTATGCGTTCTTGAGTTATCATCTGGAAACCATTTTACTATTTCGGGTCACCGTGACCTTGACCTTTGACCTAGTGACCTCAAAATCAATAGGGGTCATCTGCGAGTCATGATCAATGTACCTATGAAGTTTCATGATCCTAGCCCCAAGCGTTCTTGAGTTATCATAGGACAACCACCTGGTGGACGGACCGACCGACCGACCGACCTACCGACCGACAGACCGACCTAACGACCGACCGACATGAGCAAAGCAATATACCCCCTCTTCTTCGAAGGGGGGCATAATAACAATGAAAACATATTTGTTCGATAAACAAAATATACTTGTTAATGAGTTGAAAGATTTTTTCTTTATTCATTTAATTACATATGAAATAAATAAATAAATAGATACGAAAATGGATGACTTTATGCAGACGCATGTTTTAATGTTCGTTCGTTTCTCAGTAAGAGAGCGCCTGAATCAATGTGCGGTTTGTTGTCAAGTCTTCCAATCTTTTTTTTCGCGCGTAGGGGGTGGGGGGTGCAACTCTCGAGGTTCCTCATAGGAGCCAGTTGCATCCCTTTAGTCGAATTATCCGGGGTCAATGTTCCACCCACAGATGTGCACGACCACGGTACTGAAAAGGAAATGAAAACGCATTAAATTTCAAGTAACGGTTGCAGTACATGTGAGGTTGAATTAACCCATTTATGCCTAGCGTCTAAAAAAAAAGCCTTGGCAAACAGCGTAGACCCAGATGGGACGCCGGTTGATGCGGCGTCTCATCGGGGTCTGCGCTGTTTGCTTAAAGGAATTTCTGTAAGAAATATTCTAAATATAAAAATAAATATACTAGACATCCCTAATTTGGGAAATAAATTAATCCAATTTAGAAGGATGGGAGAGTCCACAAGGCATAAATGGGTTAAAATGTAATTTACTCTTGATAATCTAACAACATCTTAGACGCAAAACTAACAATACTTATAACATTTATCAGATATTGCTCAGAAGAGGGTTTTTCCACAAATTTGGAAATGAGGCTGGGCACTTCGGATTGGAAAAAAAATCGCTTCATTTTGACGAAAATGGGAACATGTTTTTGTGTGTGTGTACTAAGAAATAATTTAAATGAAAGAATAAAAGCGAAAAGTGAGACTAATATTGCAAGTTACCTCATTTTTTTTTGGGGGGGGGGGGGGGACTTCCAATGGGAAATTTACGCAGTCATTTGGAAAAAAAATGAGATTGGGCGTTTCCGCCCAAATTTGACCAGAGTACAAAACTGCTCAGACATTTGAGACGGTACATGATAATGTCAAACTCACAACTGCGGAGTTGTCAACACATCGATAAAACCATTCTGAAAAATTCTATGTTATATCACTGGCACTACTTTAAGAAAACTTCTAAGCAATGCGCGCTTACCGACGGCGGTTGCTGCTTCCGCTCCGAGTCACGTCCGGTGTATTGCGCATGTCTGCAGCTCCACGGTCAGCACTGCGACACAACGCCGCTGTATGGCTATTTCCGGTAATCATGCTGCCGCTGATCATCTTCAAATCGATGAACTCGACACAGATTTTCTACAAACAATATTAACGATAGTGTCATATTTATTGATAAAACAAGAGCTGTGTTTGTGTAACGTAATGATCGCTTTTGCACTTTGAAGCTACATAGCAAATAATTGATGAATTGGTAATTCCAAGGCCTGTAACTTCGTAAAAAATCAATGGACCGGAACAAAACTCGAACTTGATCTGTTAGTCTTGTTGGTAGAATCACACCAAACATCATGTCAATATCTTCAAGCGTTAAAAAACAACTGTCTGGGAAAAAATTAAGTCCAAGGACGGTAACTTCTCCAAAAATCAATAGACCGAAATGAAACTCGAACATGATCACCAAGTCACGTAGGTAGACAAACACACCAAAAAGGTAAACATCTGGAAGCGTTAAGGATAACCCCATCTTGAAACGGATACATGATTGACGGAGAGTGCGACTGATATATGCCATCCTACCGGGGCATTAACTCGTAATACTTATTATGAATAGTATATTATCATTCCTCATTTGCATTAAGCTATTCAAAACATTATAGATTTCTTCGTCAACAAATTCAATGACATTTTTCACAAGTATGAACAACTGTGAACAACTCTCCTCTTTAATGCATATTCATACATCTACATGCTGCGGCTTTTCCAGATACAGGCTATGTAGGGTAGTAGTGAATAAAATGCATTTAAAGGGACCATCAACCAGATTGACGCAAAAAAAGAAAAGTTTTAAAATACCGTACTTTTTTTAATTATTAGTTTATATTGATTAAAATATCACGACTGGTATATTACATTATTACATTTCTTGAAAAAAAGTTGTTAAATTTTCATATTTTCAGTGGATTCGGTAATACAATTTTAATGGGTATGTCTACCAGGTAACTACCAGTTAACTATAAATAACACAAGTAGATTGATCATCATCGTCACGTGGTAAACACAGGAATGCAAATTGTGCATGCGTAGTGAATTTTATATATTATATTATATATATATATATATATATATATATATATATATATATATATATATATATATATATATATATATATATATATATATATATAATAATTGATCTACTTGCGTTATTTATAATGTGTATATCGTTATGTCACTATTTTCGCGATGTACTTTCGATTTCACATCGCGAAATTTTATTACCGAATATACTGAAAATATGAAAACTCAACAACTTTTTTCAAGTAATGTAATATTCCAGTCGTGATATTTTAATCAATAAAAACTAATAATTGTAAAAAATACGGTATTTAAGAACTTTTCTTTTCTCGTCAATATGGTTGACAGTCCCTTTAAAGAAGATATAATACCCGTGAAATCAATCGACCCCAAAATGACATTCTGCTATAATGATCCATAAGGTTCAAAAATATAAACAAATGATCAGGAGAAAAGACTGGTACATCAAAATCAAATGCCTAAAATACATTCTTGATTATTCAAAACATCTACGATGCTAAACCAGCGTAGGATTAAAACGAGAATGATATTAACAATAATAATTGTACGTTAAACATACCCGTGCATTCTGAGTTTTCCCATTTTGCTTTAAAGAATGAGCAATTTTCACTGCCTTTGCTGGCGGTTGTGTTACAATCCGACACACCACAACTTTTATACACCTAACCAAATGCTTAAACCGCTTCAAACCAGATCGTGTTCGATCGCCCTACGCTCAAGTACTACTGTTTTCTTTGTTAGGATTTTCTATAAGGCCAAGCAAAATGTTGTGATAAGTTGCCCGTGACAAGCAACGACCAAATTTTAACGGTGGTTTGTTATTACCTCTACGAAAAGTAGAATGTTTATTAATGCTTTGTACGTTTATACTCATTGAAATGCAAAAAATGCTATTCATTTCAATAATTACGAACAAAATGGATATGTATCGTAGTTGCACAATAAAAGACGATAAAGGGCTTCAATAAGCTTCCGTATAAATATTGATTTATTTTCGGTTTCATCTCTTCTGAACGGTATAATGTTAACGTTCGCACCAACTATGCAGTCATTTCGCTTTTGACTTTCATGAAAAGTATTAAAGGGGCCTTTTCACAGATTTTGGCATATTTTGAAGTTTGTCATTACATGCTTTATATTGATAAAGGCAAACATTGGATCTTAAAAGCTCCAGTAAAAAATCAAGAATAAAATTTAAAAAAGGAAAAAAAGTGGCCACTACCAGGGCTCGAACCAGTGACCCCTGGAGTCCTGATAGTCTGAAATAAAAACGCATTAGCTCTCTCGGCTATTCCGCCGGGCATACACATATCTTGAGTATTTTATACGTAATATAAGCAATCTTCGTAGTTTCGTAAATTTAAACGACAACAACAAACTCTCCAAATTATTCAATCGTTTCGCGTTGCAACGCTTTATAATTTTTAAGGTTTTCAAATTGACAAAATATACATATAATGGCTATATTGGACTATGTTCAGGTAGCGCACCTCTAATGGGCACATATCCAAACATAATCTAATTAATTATTTTCTTAATCAGCATCATTTCACTGAACTACATGCAAATTTGTAGGTAGGCTTTCCATGCTTTTTAAAAAAATATACCGTTTTTTTCAAAACCACACCCACGCTCGGCTTTTGTCCAGTTTATTTTCACCCCTGGGGTATATAAAAGTTCCATAATTCATTCAAATTTCCAAATATGGGCATGCAGTTGGTGTGTACAGATGCTGTAAAGGTGTTTAAAGTTTAAACAAGATAAAATAAGTATTCTTTTACAGACATTTATTTTTTACAAATTTTTATCTATTGAAGAGCGCCATGAAATGTAAGTGATTTCAGCCAAGTAAAAATTGGGTCGGTTAAAAACAAAGTGTCATAAAATTCAAAATAGTATCATTTAAGTCATATTTTAAACTTAGTTTTTATAGAAACACTATAAACAGCAAAAATACCAAGAACTAGACAGATTTACCGTTTACTTTTTGAAATAAAAATAAAAATGCAACATGCATGGTTCGTATTTTCAACAGTAAATCACCCAATTTCGCCATAACGTTGTTTTAATTTTAATAATTGAAGAATGTGCATAAAAATTGCAACATATTTAACAATAAATATAGCTCATATGCCAAATTGAATCAAATTACGTAAGAAAATAAATAAAACGCGTCGCAAAAAAGGATACGTCGTCGGCAGGATTCGAACCTGCGCGGGAATATCCCAAAATATTTCTAGTCTATCGCCTTAACCACTAGGCTACGGCACCTAATAGTAGGCTCTTCAACCTTCGAAGAAATCGCGGGAAATCATTAGAGGTGCGCTACCTTAAATGTTCAGTAATACTGTTTCCTCACAAATATCATAAATTTGCGAATCTGAAACAACTTTTTTCAATTTTGTCAATTTACCAAACCGTGAAAAGATCCCTTTAAGGTCATGAACATGAATGCATTTATTTTCATACGTAGTGGCTTCATCGGGTAATGAAATACTGGTCACGTGGGTGGTATAAACCTAAGAATGGAAAATATAAAAGAAAGTATCAACATTTTCATGGGATGATCGGTTTAACCCATTTATGCCTAGTGGACTCTCCCATCCTTCTTAATTTGATCAATTTATTTCCAAAATTAGGGATGTCTAGTATATTTATTTTTATATTTAGAATATTTCTTACAGAAATTCCTTAAAGCAAACAGCGCAGACCCTGATGAGACGCCGCATCATGCGGCGTCTCATCTGGGTCGACGCTGTTTGCCAAGGCCTTTTTTTCTAGACGCTAGGCATAAATGGGTTAAGCAGTTTATTTCCAAAGTTTATCAAATGAGTCTTAAACGACACGGATGGACGGTCACTTGTAAAGCCTGTAGACGCGAAAACACACATAAATTGTGTTGGTCCTAGGAATTGAATATCACGTCTAGACGGAGTGATAAGTAACCAGGTCAGGCCTACAAATACGCTTTAACATTACAGATCACAACTGGGCCATCGCGTAAGAAAGTATTCACATGGTTTAGACAGATTAAGTTTGCGACATTCTTGCAAACAAAACAACCAAATAATGCTTATCCGTACATGTCATCGTACCAGTTTGAACACGCGTAGTTAAAAATATTGTGAAATAAAATAAGCAAACGTCCGCACGAAAAAACAATTTGTTTACGCTACACTCATGAAACTATTTCAGGACAACATTGCTAGTATGTGTTTCCGTAAACAGTCAATCGGTTTTAAAGCATAGCGCATATTGAACAACGCACACGGATTCAGCCAATGCATTCAGCCCACGCACAACTCGAAGTTTAGAACATTACACGGTTTCAGTGAATCGATTCATCCCACACACGCCAGTCACAGGTATTTGTATAGAAATCGCTAAAAGCTCTTCCCCACACGCAAGGGCGTACGAAACCAGAGGATTTGAAAGCGCATGAGCTTGGTTGCTGGTCACCCCACGGTGCAGATGGGGTTTCTTCCGGGTACTTTGGCTCCCCCCCCCCAAACAACACAAGACCACATCAAAATTTTTAATCGTTCAATGTAAAATTGTAATATCTGGAAATCGTTTAATAAACACTAAATTGCTGGAAATTGAAACCTTAATTCAATATTCTTCCAAACGAACCCTGAGTCTAGACAGTCAATTTTGTATGAGTGCTGGACACACTTCGGATCCACACTTAATGCAGGCTCAGGCGCGGAATGACCTCATAAACTTCGAAATGCACTCACACACGGTTTGTAAGTTTGGCGCTGCAAGAACGGAGTATGCACAGATTGAATAACGAACGAAGGTACGGTCATGCATTAAGGATGGGCATGCGAATGAATGAACCAACGGATGGTGGGACTGGGCAACGTAATAGAGGCCAGACGGACGGATAGCTGGACAACGGTTGAGCGTACGCAAGAGGAACCGTTAGAATGAACAAATACAGCAATTTCAAACTCCGTTCGTTAAAATTCATTAACTAATATTTATATCACTTGGAGGATGTGCTAAGGAGCGTTAATATTTCACTGCGGACACTTTATTGAATATTACGAAATATTATGGAAGCGCATCAGCTACGCGTCTCTCGTGAAACGTTGGTAATGTTGGAGGTTTTTCGTCTGCTCTAAATGAAATATTTATTTTTTGAAGGTTTAATGAAATGACGATGTGGATAATGTAAACATGCGTAGGCTATTATTACAGTGAAGAAACGATCCGTACGCCTACCGGATATTGCGAGTGTTGTCATTTAAAGGGATCTTTTCACGGTTTGGTAAATTGACAAAATTGAAAAATGTTGTTTCAGATTCGCAAATTTTCGGTTAAGCTAAATATTTGTGAGGAAACAGTATTACTGAACATTTTTCCATGGTCTAATGTAGCCATTATATGCATCTTTTTACGGTTTAAAAACCTAAAAAAATATAAAGCGTTGCAACGCGAAACTATTGAATGATTTGGAGAGTTCTATTGTTGTCGTTTAAATTTGTGAAACTACGATGATTGCTTATATAAAGTTTAAGTTACGCATGTTATGTATGCTTGGCAGGATAGCTCAGGCTACTGCGGGCTACTTCTTTTTTTCCTTTTTGAAATTTTATTCTTGATTTATTTACTGGACCTTTTAAATTTTAATGTTCACATTTATCAATATAAAGCATTTAATGGCAAACTTCAAACCATGCCAAAATCTGTGAAAAGAACCCTTTAAACATGGCAATGTTTCAAACACGGGAGCATGAAGTTGCAACAATAAAAATCGTTACAATTAAATATAAGGTTTTGGTATAAAGTTCAAAATATTATCGTAGACCCTACTCCGAGAACGTTAACGCCCATCAACGACTAGTATTGGTGGAAGCAATATAAAGATTTTGTGTGTCACTTTTGTTTGTCAATAATCCTGTCCACAAAAAAAACTTGTGCACTGCACATATAAATTAAAAATTGGTTTAGCCACTCGACAAATATTCGTGAATGGCGGTGGTGGCCGATAAAATGGTAGATTAGTGGTGTCGCGTTCTGTGAAAACTGGGCATAATGCCTGTGCGTAAAGTGTCGTCCCAGATACGCCTGTGCTGTCCGCACAGGCTTATCACTGACGACATTTTCCGCTTTTATGACATTTTCGTTTAAATGAAGTCTCTTCTTAGCAAAAATCCAACTTAGGCGGAAAATGTCGCCCTTGATTAGCCTGTGCTGACTGCACAGGCTTAGCTGGGACGAAACTTCACGCACATGCATTAAGCCCAATTTTCTCAGAACAATACACAGTGTATGGTCTTTATTATTGTATGTTGCATTGCTTTACATCTGCATGTTAATTTTCAAATAATTTTTAACATTTCATTCGTCTCTTAGATAAACCATATTCATGTTTAAATAACAACATTATTGAAAGTTTGACAATAGTGCATTAACCTATCCTTAGCGCGAAGCCCATACCAACACTTATATTCGTATAATTTGCAGATCTTAAAATTGTGTCTGGATGTCGATTGAATTTATCTACAAGCCGACGGGAATTTCAGAAATGTATATATCTTTAACGCTATACAACAAAACAAATACTGTCGAGCCGTTCTTCCCATGATAATTTGACACTTGTCGAAGACAAAAAACTTTTATATTTTCTTTGTCTATTTATATTTAGCAAATTAAAACATTCCGATTAAATTGTCGATCATTTTAGCAGGATTGTTTGGCTTACAATTTTGTTTGCACTGCGCACTTCTGAATAGTTTCTTGCCTCTGGTATTCGCTTGAAAGTACCGCGGTTATGCTCATGTTATGCCAACCTAGTGTGTGCACTTTATGTTATGCAATTTTGTTGAATTCTTCCTATTTGGAAAATTAACAATACACAGAATTATATGAGCCACGCATTGTGAAAAGGGGGTTTAATGATTGTGCGTTAAGTGTCTGCCAAGATTAGCATGTGCAGCCTGTACTATAGGTTTATCAGGGACGAAACATTCCGCAAAAACTATATTTTGGTTAAGAAGGGACTTTCTGTAAACCAAAAATATTACAACAGCGAAAAGTGTCGTCCCTGATTGACCTGGTCCCTAATCTGAGACGACACTTTTCGCACATTCGTTAAACCCCATTTTCACAGAGCACGGCCCATATATAATTAAAGTTAATTTGCATAATTTGTAAGTTAACATTAATCTTCACTTTAAAGGACTGACAAATGGTCAAATACATAGTAGATACAATTTTAATATATTGTTAAGTAAAGTATTGCGCCAAAGAAAACGTCTGAAAACAACGCAAACGAGTAAAAATTCAGCTGTTCGTTTTTGTACAAAGCTGACCTCTGTACTCATCGTCCGGGTAATGAGTAATTTATACTGTACGATATTTACAGGGTTGTGCATTTTTGTATGCAACCAAATACGTATTCGAGTAATCCATGATGATTGCATTACACTTACGACACATAGGATACATGATTTTTTTCCTTTATCCGTTTGTTCAATTCAAATAACGACCAACTAGTTTGTAAACCATGATACATCATGTCGGCGTTCACCTAAGTTATCCATTTTTATAACGTAGATCTACTCAAATAATTAGTTTCAAATGCGCAACTTAAATATAACATTGTATGTGTTGTTGTTTAAAATTACGCGTAAAGAAGTTCGAAGATGAAAGTTCCTTCATCTTTCAAATTAATGTTCTTGGCACATATTGCTAGAATTTACATGGAAATACTTAAGCTTGCACGATGTCTTTCTTATTGAACCAGCCAGTTTAAAAGCTCCAAAATCTCTTTGGATAAAACGGTTATTGTTGTTTTGTATTGCATCTTAGCTATTTTTCTAAGTTTTTGATTTTTCAAGACGGATTTCACAAAATGTTGCATAATTTCTAACATTTAAATCAACGAGAAAAACCCATATTATGAGGGACCTACACTCGCAAACTAAGGACTCCTAACATAAATTTCGCAACAGATACAGAAAGGAAAGATAAAACTCAATACGTACTATGAATTATATGTTGAGAAATACTAAATGCTTACATTCGCTAGTGTTATATTTACGACAGGTGACTAATGATACAATACCATACAATACTGTACGACACAATACACAAAACGCAACACTTAACATTAAAAAACTGATAAAAACTGGTGTCAGCCTTAACGTCCATTTCAAGCATTTGTTCTTTAACCCGTGTTCAGATGCTAAATATGTATCTTTTCAGAATTTTTTAAAATTTCTCTCGTTTCATTTTTTGCACTATTTCAAATTCTACTAAGTCAAATAAATCGATACCGGCGGTATTGACAAGTTAAAAAAAACGAAAAAAAACAACAACTCAAAGTTGCCTGCCTTTTTTGGCTTTCGTTATTTACATTTTTAATCACTTTCTTTGACCCACGTAAAAGCGCAGACAAGGAAAGCTCCGGGGATCGCAGCATTTATTGACAGCGATTGAGTAACAAATAAAATGTGAACTATTAGACGTTGTGATGGGCCGTAATGATAATAGGTAATAGAACTGAACAATAATAGGCAATAAAGCACTTTCAAGTTTATAAATGACTTCAACTACTTTATAAATAGTTTATTAGTGCACAACTTTTGACAACTATGCATTTGTTTGCAAACCAGTAGTATTATTTTACAGATTCAGCATGTTTAAAGATAACGAACTTAACGCACTATTCTATTGGTATCAAGAGTTTCAATACGTCATGAAAGGTCAATGACCGCCGCCGCACGTTTTTGATCCACTTTATAGAATGGTGCAATTACATGCTTTACCGCGACTGAAGGCTTGTTAGCTCGACTGTGCCCGATATATTTGTTTTCCATGTTTGTTATTTCCGTTCGGGTCAATGACCTCAAATACCAATCGAAACTTGCGCTGTGTTGTACACACGGCCCATGTAGTAGGTTCGCGACCGATCAAATACTGTCCAGCACGCGTCAGAGGGCGTGATCTTATTCTTTAAACAAACCCATTAACACATTGTCGAATTTAACATTTTCTCCTTTTTGTCGCACATTACTTCTTCTTCTTCTTCTTCTTCTTCTTCTTCTTCTTCTTCTTCTTCTTCTTCTTCTTCTTCTTCTTCTTCTTCTTCTTCTTCTTCTTCTTCTTCTTCTTCTTCTTCTTCTTCTTCTTCTTCTTCTCTTCTTCTTCTTCTTCTTCTTCTTCTTCTTCTGATTATTATTATGATTATTATTTTTATTTTTATTATTACTATTATTATTATTGTTATTATTATTATTATTATTATTATTATTATTATTATTATTATTATTATTATTATTATTATTATTAACTTAAAGATCAGTTTTTATACAGGTTTTCAGTTTTAAATTGCAGTCAATCAAACAAATGTGCTCGCTAGATGATGCCACTGGACCGTGGTGCTCGACCTGGCGGGAGCAATGTTTTGCTTTGCTTTGAAAATATGTATGTTTCTTATATTTTTGTATCTATGTGATGTTTCGGCAAACTTAAAACAATGCAAACATCAGTTAATAAGTCCTTTTTGATTGTCTTTGTCATCGGTGAACATGCGATCTTGATATGATATGTCAAGTCAAGATAAAAATATGTTGCCAAATAATTCGTTCTGGCGTATGAGTGTGGTTGTTTTTTAAGATTAAGCACATATCCATAAACTAATGTCTGATTTAAAATGACCAACGACATGAACAATCATGAAAACAAAACGCTGAAGCATCATAGTCGTTCCCTGTTTTGTAAACATATGCCAGTGTAGTACCGCTCTTTGGTGTAAACCCAACTTCTGTCTTTAAAACCAAAAAGCGTTTGCTTTTTGCTCAACACCGAAGTGCGTTAAATTACTACACATATATAATGAAACAAAACGCACTTTGGTTATGCCTGGTCTATCTATTCGCAATCAGACAATTCATCGTCGTCACCATCATCATCGTCGTAGTAATACTTCGGCATTATACATTTGCTTTGATCTGAAAATATCAGGAATACTCATGTCTGGTTTCAGAATTATTGCTTTTAAACATGTGATTAATACTTCCATAATGATAATAAATGTATCGTGTTATATATGCTGATACTTGTGATAACATGATTATAATATGATGATTATGACGATAAAATTTTGAAGACGAAGACGATGGAGATAATTGCGGGGTAATAGTGTTGTTGTTGTTGTTGTTGATATTAATAATGGACATGGTGGTGAGGAGGCGTTTTCGGTTTTGTTGTTGTAGTTCATGCTGCTGATGATGTTGATTTTCTGCGGTTGATGATGATGATGATGATGATGATGATGATGATGATGATGATGATGATGATGATGATGATGATGATGATGATGATGATGATGATGATGGTGAGGAGGTTGAGAATAAGGATAGAAAGGAAGACGTTGAAAAGAATTATGTACCACTGCACTCCAATTTAATGTGTCTTGTTCTGATAAAACTGGGCATAATACATGTGCGTAAAGTCCGCACAGGCTAATCAGGGACGACACTTTCCGCCTGAACTTGATTTTCGGTAAGGAGGGACCTCCTTGAAACTAAAAATACCATTAAAGCGGAAAGTGTCGTCCCTGATTAGCCTGTGCGGACTGCACAGACTAATCTGGGACGACACTTTACGCACATGAATTAAGCCCAGTTTTCTCAGAACGAGACACTAATGTTCGATCACTTACAAAAAAATCGAACAAAATGCACGGTGTTTAATACCTAAGTATGGGTTAAAGCAAAGTGCGTTTCTATGTTAACTTACTTTGGAAGTGAACACCAATGATGGGTTGAAACAAAAGTGTGGCCAAGCGTTTGTAACGCTTTTCATAGATAATTTAGCATAACCGTGTATTACCGACATAGGCCTTAAACTGTATTGTAGTGTTTTTGCTTTTATAGGTCCCGGGTCCGATCCCTATGGCAGTCATTTTTGTTTTTCTTTCCTTTCTTTTATAATTATTCAAAAAAAGCGTTTGATAAGTAAATTTATGCTACGCTATGTTCACAAATACACAAATCTATGAAAAAAAAATACTTTAAACCATTTACTGTATTTTAGCAATGTCATTTTTAATACTTTCTGCATGTTTTAAATACAAAATATTTTTCATATATCTAAGCAATAAAATACATTTAATCGCTTCCAGAACAACTCAATTTTCACTGAAGTCAAACGTAGTGAAATTTATCTTATCTCAATAATCTTGCGAGTTCAACGAACCGAGACAGTTAAAATGTTTTGAAACGCAACCGGTTTAATGTGATTATTGGCGTCGAACTGAGGTGCGGCGACTAGTATGTAATACGATTTTTTTCGCTTATGGGAGGGGAAGTTATTTTACGGATCAATGTATATATTTTGTTTTAAGAATATCTTGCATAGTGGTGATTTTTGTGTAAATTAGTGTAAAAAAAGTACTGCATTTGTGCCTATTACATTTACTACAACATTTATTGCCAATAATGCAAAGCTAATTCTTTTTATTAATAACTGATCACAGGGACTGGGCAATAATAAAAGATCACAGGGACTGGGCAAATACGCGAACCGGTGGAACTTTCTGGTTTTGTATAAAAACAAAACTTCTTTGTTTCAATATTCTAGCAACCACCTAGTTACTAATAAAGACGCCATAGAGCGCGAAGCGCGAAACGTATTATTAATTGTAATAATGAGTCTTGATAAAGGAAGCAGCCGCTAATCAATAAGGAGCACCATTACAGCATCCCAGTCTCATTATTATCAAGTCCTCCTACATTTTTTTAAGAACCACATATAGAAGGCCGCAGGCCTGACCCGTATCTTGCCATTGGTATGAACCCTTTGGTATGGACCTTAAACCCCGCTCACTATCCAGCGTTTAAATTCCGGGTTTACATTTAAACCGACTATTAATAGCTTATTAATATCTTAATTAGAAGGTGATTTTTCAAGCGGTTCCGTAGTGTAGTGGTTACACTCTCGCTTCATATGTGAGAGGCCCAAGGTTCGAGCCCCAGTAAAATCAAATTATTTTATGTGTGTTCTCTGTTAACTTTTTGTTTTGATGTGGACATTTAAGTTTGAATAAATATACTGTTTTTTGTAACCATTTTTTGTTTTTATTATGCCCATGAAATATATGTGTGAGAAGGTGGGGGGGTTCGTAAACACATTAAAACGTTTACAGTGTTTTCATATCAATGAGTACTCAACCCCTATCGTAATGAGCAACGTAAGAATACGTTCAGAATCATCTCCCATTGAAGATGAAAAAAATATGAAATAACGCTTACAAGATGAAGCAGATTTTTTAAAGCCTACACAGTTCTGTTCCATTAATGAAAACTGCACACGGATGCCAGTAAAAAAAGGAAACCAATGTAAATAAAATGTTCTATGAAATATTTGGGGATTACAACGCAAAATCATAGATAATGTTTATTTGGGGGTTATTACACAACATCATAGATAATGGTTATTTGGGGGTTATAACACACAATCATAGATAATGGTTATACCAGTATCTTTTTCTATTTTTGTCTAAAATAATCGGCCAATATATTAATATTTACAGTAGAAAAAAATCGTTCCATGTAACTTCATTGAGTGCCGTTTACACTGAAATTCCCGACGCCCTTTGATGCGTTGCATCAACACTTATCTTGTATATAATACAATGTTTTGATCCGCATGAATACTGAAGAGGTATGGCCATAAGTAACCCTCACAATTACCTTCATTGATTTCCGTTGTATATGTAAGTTTGCGCGTTCCGTGTGAGAATACGTGTTGACTTTACTGTTCGTATATACCCCGGTGGTAAAATTGTATGAAGTAAACTATATTTTGCAAAGTATTTGAGTGATTATGTCGATTTTTCTTATAAAGCTATCCTACATTTTTTTCTGCTGCTTGTTCAGCAGAAGTTTCCACGTGTTTATATTAGCAGACATTACATTTCGCCATTAACGATGTCGGTATATTTATTAATGATATATAAAAACAGTATCCATTGGTTGCGTAACGTGCCACTAAGACTTGAGTGATTCTTAATAATCTGAGAATTATCTGTCCTTAAGAAACCTCTAAAACTTAGAGTTGGTTGATTTTAAGCAAGGGCAAGTAATCGCGGGCAGTGTTTTGTGAGGGTTCGTTTCGAAGTTTATGAGATTCTTCCGAGCCATTGGCTGCATTTTGTGAGGGCCCGGTGTGTGACCCACCACTCCTACCTAATTTACTATTTTACTCACGAAAGTTGGGGCGAATATTAAATGTTAGCTGCAATGTCTAGCCTTTTCATTTTATACTGGCGTTTTTTGCCGTGGGAGGAAGCCGGCGTTCCGTGAGGAAACCCCACCTGTCTGGTATGATGACCACCAACCAAACTCACATGCTTCCGGAAACGGGGATTAAACCCGAGTTGTGTGGGGTATAAGCGCGCGTACCAACCACTGCGCTAAATGGACAGCTGCTGGCAGTGGTTTGATTTTACCTGACCTATTTACAGCCTCATATTCTTAATGACTATATGAGCTGCGCGAAAAATAACGTGTTATTATTACGTAGCATAGCGTACAATACAAATCATACATATATGTTCTTTTACGCGACACTTTAATTCAGACCTTGTTTATGGACTGTTTTGCTTTTTAGGATCTGCTCATTTTTTCAAGTTTACACGTTATTCACAATATATGCAAATTTGTGAATAGATGTAATTCACGAACTAAAATCTCCGCCTTAAATGATTCAACATTTCTACAGAGTTTGATGAATCTTAGTCATTTCATTCTACGGCCAAATGTAGATGTAACATTGATGGTTCGCAGGAGAACACCGACAAAGTCCCATGTGTTTAATGCATGCAGTCTTGCGTATTGAACAATCTATATTTTAATTTGTATCACCAGTCGAGAATCGACATGGGTGTTCTAAAATTTAGTTTATTTCGCAATTGCTTAAGCAAATGTTGATATTACTTTTGATCAAGTATGATGGATCGAGAAATTGCTAATGTGACGCTTGTTCAGGGGTGTAGCTAGCATTTTTTTAGTTTTAGGCCCGGATATGATACATAAAAACGGGGGTCCGGGGGTATTCCCCCGAAAAATTGTTATGCCCCCGGATCGAATGATCGGGGGTATATTGTTTTTGGCCTGTCTGTCTGTCTGTCATTCTGTCACTCTGTCATTCTGTCCCAAAACTTTTTGCAATATTGAAGATAGCAACTTGATATTTGGCATGCATGTGTATCTCATGGAGCTGCACATTTTGAGTGGTGAAAGGTCAAGGTCAAAGTCATCCTTCACGGTCAAAGGTCAAATATATGGCTTCAAAGCGGCGCAATAGGGGGCATTGTGTTTCTGACAAACGCATCTCTTGTTTAATCCTATAACGCATGTGGTGAGATTTAAAGCATATCTAGACAAATATAAGATAAGAAAATATAAGACTTTGGTATGTTTTTCTTTAATATTTTACTGTTTTATCGCAATGTCAGAGAACAAAATTTTGTTTTTGTTCGGCATCAAGGGACCAAACCGACCCGGATTCAGTCAAAGGATCGGGATACGGGGGCAGGTGCTCCACGTTAAATTTCCGCGGTCATAAACATCATTCGAAATGTTCCTTAAAAATCCAACGAAAATCGAATACAACTTACTGCAGTGTTAAAAGGGAGACAAGTAGATCTAGATGTAGATTTATGTAAACTTGTAACAGCAAGTCACATGAAAAGAAGCGAGCTTGAATCTATGCACATAGAAATAAGTAGAGTTGATAATTGGAAGATATGTCCTTTGAGCACGACCAGAATCCATTGTCTGAGAATTATGTCAATATGAAATGCAAATTTCTCACACCTCATCCCCTCAGTGTCAACATTTTAATGCGTTTTTCGAAGTTGAAGCATTTTTTTTCATGTTTCAAAAATAATTGTAGGCCCAGGCCAGCTGGGCCTAATAGCAGCTACGCCCCTGAAGTCGTCTTAATCGTAATGAACATGCATGTATTAGTTTAAGCTTTGTGCTTATTATGTATATTTAAGAACTTGGTGGCCTATTGCTCTCTTTGTACTGTTTTTTTTTCCTTAAGCGATGGTATTGTGGGTCAAATCGAGTTCAACGGGCTTTGTTCCGTCTTCGTTTTAAAGACCTTCAATTCAATGGTGGCCATATACATAAACATTGTACACAAATTATAGTTTATTTAAATATGAATTTTGCAAACATAATATATTTGAAAAAATAATTTAAAGCATATTTGAAGCATGTTTATGTTTATTCATAAAATCTCCCCTTTAGCAACACTTAGTAAAGATTTACTCGAATTCTTTTGCACCTTAGTTTTTTCATTGCGAAAACTGCAAAGCGCTGCCCCTTTTACCAACGTAAGTTGCTGCTTCCGCTTGAAATCACTTCCGGGGTAATACGCATGTCTGAGAGTCCGCCGTCAGCAGGGAGAATCATCGCCGCCGCCATGTGGTCTTGTGACGTAGTAACACCATTTCATCTTTAGATAAGTCTTTATTTTACTAAGTACATTTACCAGATTTCATCATCTTATACATACATACTTTAGCAACGGTACAGTAATATTCGACCTCTGCAGAAACCTCGCTTCATAATCCGGTCATCATTTTTAACCCGTTCATGCCTAGTGGACTCTCACATCCTTCTAAATGGGATTATTTTATTTCCAAAATTAAGGGTGTCTAGTATATTTATTTCTACATTTAGAATATTTCTTACAGAAATTCCTTTAAGCAAACAGCGCAGACCCTGATGAGACGCCGCATTATGCGGCGTCTCATCAGGGTTTACGCTGTTTGCCAAGGCCTTTTTTTCCTAGACGTTAGGCATAAATGGGTTACTGAGCATACCGACATTCCGTGATCATATCTCATGTACTCTTATGTACTCAAGACGTTATTCCGGTTTGTTAGTTCAAATAAACGACCATACATGTATACCGAGTGTCATTATACTATTCACTTGTTGAGTATTAGCAATAATCTGTTGTGTCTATTTGTTAATAACAGTGACTTTATCTTTCAGATTTTGCGAAAAAACAACAACAAAACAACACAGGAAGTCGTACATAATCCTCGTATAACTCCTTATGTAGTCCCCTATGGAACTTTCTGAGAGATCGCAGGGTCCAGTTTTATCATGTTTAACCTTCGGTTAATGTAATTTTTTTCAAATGGACAGACAAACGGACGAATAAACAAAAAAGGTGATTGGCATACATATATATTGCAAGCGTAAAGCTTAATGTATATTCGAAGAATTATGATATTATATTATGAACTATTCGAGTTATTGCCAATTAAAGTCGTTTTTCTGCTTGCATAACATTAAACTGACCTTTGACCTCTGGTGAAAAAATGTAATTGCAGAATCCTCACATTTTTCGCTCATACCAAGTTTCCCCCAAGTATTATTAGTAATTACGTTACCTTACTCGGACTAACCTCTTCGTTTTTTTTATATAAATAAGTACTCGATTGATCAATAAACGCGGTATAAGCGCAATGATTTTCGCCCAGTACGGACATTTGTTTAGTTAAGTATATAAAAGGTAAAGAAACACCATGAAGATAAATTGTGCTTTGTATTTGATATCACATTTAAAGCTATCAGACGTTTCAAAGCGTGAAGTAAGGATTAGCTTCTGGGTCAGGCTTCTAAAATCCTAGCTGAGTCAACATGTGAGAAAGAAGTCACGTTTATCGATTATATTGATGACGTGAATTCTTTACAACGCAACATGTGAGAAAGCAGTCACGTGCACCGATCGTATTGTTGACGTTCATACTTTTAAACGCAGTGGGTCAGCAGGTGAGAAAGATGTTAAATGGACGGAACTTTTTGTCGACGTTCATGCTTTTGAAAGCACTGGACTGTTCAACGCACTGGTCAACATGTGAGAAAGAAGTCACATTATCGGATCGTATTGTCGGATGTCATACTTAAAAACACACTACAGTTTCGTGAGATCAGTCCTTCTAAACGGTATTTTCGCTGTGAAACATAAGTTATTATTTTGTTTAGTCATTATTCATGGAACTATTTATCAACGTTACAAGCATTTGGTACACTTCCAATTGTTTGAAATTCCTTTCGAAAGCACGTCTTTGCACTTGGTGAGCTTCAAAAATGCCCCAGTGCTCTGTCAGATGCTGCACAACAGTACATCACAGGGACGTACGAACTCTCTAGGGGAGGGGGTGATTGAGGGGGTGGGGGCTCGGTTGGTTTGGATTGCACTGACAACTTTGTCTGATTATGGAGATATTTAAATTATTACGAACAAAGGGTCGGAAATATATCAATGATAAATCATTGATGGTCGTGATCGTGCGATGGCGTTTTATGATGATTGGATTGTGAACTATAAACGTTCTCAGGATGTTTGTTTTTATTGTGTCCGTTACGTATGGGCGTTCTATGGTAGTATGGACACAAACTATGTACTTATTTGACGGGTTTTAATTGTCTAAGTTCTGTTGCGCTCCGTACCCATGTGCGTTCTGTTGCTTTTAACGGTTAGTTTAGTCATGCATTGTGTACGTTCTGTGGCGATGTATGGTCATTGTAGGAATGATCTATGTTCGTTTTATGGCGTTTGTTTATTTTTTGTGTTAATAAAGTATGGTCGTTCTATAGTGGTTAATGATATTAAGCATGTACTTTGACTAAAGATGGCGGTTTATAACTGTCATATTTATGAACACTGTACGTTCTATAGCCGGCTGAGACGCTTGTTGTCATGAACTATGTGCGTTAATAGTTGTTTTCTGACAGATGTTAGTCCAAATAGATATTTGTAAAAATGATAAGCGCGTTACTATCTTTTTTTAAATAGTTTTTTAGTTTAAGGATTTTTTTTCCCAATAAAATACTGTAGCACATATAAAACATGCCAATACAATGTGTTATTTAAATAAAATTGCAACGATATCAAGACGGAAGCTCAAAGCTTATGAAGTCTCTCTTATTTTTGGGTTTGAAAACATTGATGAACGTGTGTAAATGTCGTAACTTAAAACTAGAAGAAGTGACATATTATGCTACTAGCTGGAAAATAATTGAGTATCAGGGGCCGTCAATATAAATGACGTCACGCAGAGGAGGGGAGGAGTGTTAGAACGTGTGACAGTTTGTGACAGAAGGGGGGATTAGGCCATGTGTGACGTCACACTTTTTATTTCAATTTTTATAAAGTAGAATTTAAAAGCTTTAACAATAATTGTCAACAATTTTGTGAAAAATTTGAACTAGTTTTATGTCAAAATAGCATGAAATGCGTATCTCCTGAATGTGGAGCGCTAGCATGTTTTTCAAAGACTTTTTAGTCCAATTGTTTTGTTACCGTTTTATTGTTTAATCACCGGTGGGGTCAAGTTTCGCAATTCTACTTCTTATCTTGTGTAAAAAGATTGCATCCAATACTTTAACCCACCTATTGTAAATGAAAAAAAGCAGCAGATAAATGGTGTGTATCATATACTTGTCTAGTCTATAATTTTCAACATGGTTTTCTTATTCAATCTAAATTGAGTTGCTGCTTCAATGAACTACTGTGAAAACTATTACAATGAACTATTCTACTATTACAGTCATTTAATAATGTGATAGTTCTTCTAGTAATAATGTTATATGTTAATACAGTTATATAGTGAAGTGCATTTTAGAATAAATTTGAATAAGGTGTAAATAAACAAAATTGTGTTCAAAAGTGTGACGTAATTTACGGGTGGGGGGGGGGGTCCGAGTCTCGTGACAGTTTTTGACAGGGGGAGGGGGTGGTGGTCAAAAAAAGCGTTACGTACTTTATGGACGCTATGTTAGAGACAAATGGACACAAATGAAAACAAACAACCATGAAAACACACCAACAACTATTACAATTACAATTATAGCAACCTTAATGCTTAATCCCACTCGCTAACTCAGAAGTGAATCAATTTGATCTTCTTATAAAAAAGTCACATCGTAGAAGACCCCCACTCTCTGATCAAGTGCACTTCAGCAAGATATTGTCTCCCATGGAAACCTTAGCAAACGTTTGCATGATCACACAAAGACCATTGGGGTTATCTCCATACTTTGACTTTTGTATCGACTTTCATACACTGCTAATTTCGAAATTGGTCGCGCTGTTGTTTGTTTGCAGTACTGTATTGTGAACATGTACATTCCTGCCAAGTGCGGGTTCTAACTTCTTATTTAGTTATTAAGGACTTTCTTCAACACAACGTCATAACAATTTGCATTCATAACATTACCAGAGGTACGACAACCTCATGCGAAAGCAAGTGTGCTAGGTTGAAAGAAATGACGTTAAATATTTTTCGCAAATACGGTCGAAAATATTCCTTTGTATATATGTTTTCACTACGCAACACTAAGTCAACATTACTACTAGACATACCGCGCTTAAATAATTATAAATTGAGTAATCAAAAATCAATAATGATATAAAACCTAAAGTCATTGACCAGTTTTTGTGAGCGGTATCGATTCCGAAATACTTAAAGAACAAAAACAACTCTGCATAAATATTTTTTTTATATTCACATATACATACACCACACGTTTTAAAATAAAAGAGTAGCGAAAACGGTCGTACAATACGGATGGTGCAATTATATATTGCGTAGATGTTGTACACGCGAGAGATCGTAATGCCTCTGGAGTACGATGACTAAGTATTTGGTGTTTGTGCCAAGCGTAAAGAAAATTAATCGCACCAAGCTCTTTCAAACATAGACACAATGCAATGCATTTCTTGCATTTGAAATGGTTCTCTTTAACAATGCATATAATTATTTTGGTGAAATGCGCTTAGTATAAAGTAAACGTTTTTTCAAGATACAATGGTTTCTTGAACACCGTTTTAACGTCCTTTCCGAAATAGTCGCAAAGACATTTCTAGTCCCATATTCGAAAATTGTGTCAACATCACATCTTATATCATGCGTCGTTATTCGCGTTTCTTAATTAATATGAGTCACTGGACGGTTTTGAAGACGTTATTTATGAAAGGGTCAGCCTCCCCAGGAGATCAGGCTATTTCCATCCATCATATGTATGGCGTCATTTAGTGTCACGTGTTTGTTCTTGCTAATAGTCAATTTTGAGAGTGTTTATCTTTAACATATTATTTTTCAGACCTAACTTGTTTTTATTCACTTTTTAAAACAGGGTTTCTTCGAATTTGTGCGTAGGCATACACGGAAAGAAGGTCTCAAGAGCTAATGATGTCTACAGTATGACCACGGACAGCATACATAGCAGTCCACTTATCGATTGACAGCTTTGTGTACGGTCTTCCGTCATCGATGGGATTCGATTGACAGCTTTGTGTACGGTCTTCCGTCGTTGATGGGATTCGATTGACAGCTTGGTGTACGGTCTTCCGTCGTTGATAGGATTCATTTGACAGCTTGGTGTACGGTCTTTCGTCGTTGATGGGATTCGATTGACAGCTTGGCGTACGGTCTTTCGTCGTTGATGGGATTAGATTGACAGCTTGGTGTACGGTCTTTCGTCGTTGATGGGATTCGATTGACAGCTTGGTGTACGGTCTTTCGTCGTTGATGGGATTAGATTGACAGCTTGGTGTACGGTCTTTCGTTGTTGATGGGATTCGATTGACAGCTTGGTGTACGGTCTTTCGTCGTTGATGGGATTCGATTGACAGCTTGGTGTACGGTCTTTCGTCGTTGATGGGATTCGATTGACAGCTTGGTGTACGGTTTTTCGTCGTTGATAGGATTCGATTGACAGCTTGGTGTACGGTCTTTCGTCGTTGATGGGATTCGATTGACAGCTTGGTGTACGGTCTTTCGTCGTTGATAGGATTTGATTGACAGCTTGTTGAACGGTCTTTCGTCGTTGATGGGGTTTGATTGACAGCTTGGTGTACGGTCTTTCGTCGTTGATGGGATTCGATTGACAGCTTGGTGTACGGTCTTTCGTCGTTGATGGGATTTGATTGAAGCTTGGTGCACGGTCTTTCGTCGTTGATGGGATTCGATTGACAGCTTGGTGTACGGTCTTTCGTCGTTGATGGGATTCGATTGACAGCTCGGTGTACGGTCTTTCGTCGTTGATGGCATTCGATTGACAGCTTTGTGTACGGTCTTCCGTCAATGATGGGATTCGATTGATAGCTTTGTGTACGGTCTTCCGTCGTTGATGGGATTCGATTGACAGCTTGGTGTAGGTCTTCCGTCGTTGATAGGATTCTTTTGACAGCTTGGTGTACGGTCTTTCGTCGTTGATGGGATTAGATTAACAGCTTGGTGTACGGTCTTTCGTCGTAGATGGGATTCGATTGACAGCTTGGTGTACGGTCTTCCGTCGTTGATAGGATTTATTTGACAGCTTGGTGTACGGTCTTTCGTCGATGATGGGATTCGATTGACAGCTTGGTGTACGGTCTTTCGTCGTTGATGGGATTAGATTGACAGCTTGGTGTACGGTCTTTCGTCGTTGATGGGATTCGATTGACAGCTTGGTGTTCGGTCTTTCGTCGTTGATGGGATTCGATTGACAGCTTGGTGTACGGTCTTTCGTCGTTGATGGGATTCGATTGACAGCTTGGTGTACGGTCTTTCGTCGTTGATGGGATTAGATTGACAGCTTGGTGTACGGTCTTTCGTCGTTGATGGGATTCGATTGACAGCTTGGTGTACGGTCTTTCGTCGTTGATGGGATTCGATTGACAGCTTGGTGTACGGTCTTTCGTCGTTGATGGGATTCGATTGACAGCTTGGTGTACGGTCTTTCGTCGTTGATAGGATTTGATTGACAGCTTGTTGAACGGTCTTTCGTCGTTGATGGGATTTGATTGACAGCTTGGTGTACGGTCTTTCGTCGTTGATGGGATTCGATTGACAGCTTGGTGTACGGTCTTTCGTCGTTGATGGGATTCGATTGACAGCTTGGTGTACGGTCTTTCGTCGTTGATGGGATTCGATTGACAGCTTGGTGTACGGTCTTTCGTCGGTGATAGGATTTGATTGACAGCTTGTTGAACGGTCTTTCGTCGTTGATGGGATTTGATTGACAGCTTGGTGTACGGTCTTTCGTCGTTGATGGGATTCGATTGACAGCTTGGTGTACGGTCTTTCTTCGTTAATGGGATTCGATTGACAGCTCGGTGTACGGTCTTTCGTCGTTGATGGCATTCGATTGACAGCTTTGTGTACGGTCTTCCGTCAATGATGGGATTCGATTGACAGCTTGGTGTACGGTCTTTCGTCGTTGATGGGATTCGATTGACAGCTTGGTGTACGGTCTTTCGTCGTTGATGGGATTCGATTGACAGCTTGGTGTACGGTCTTTCGTCGTTGATAGGATTTGAATGACAGCTTGTTGAACGGTCTTTCGTCGTTGATGGGATTTGATTGACAGCTTGGTGTACGGTCTTTCGTCGTTGATGGGATTCGATTGACAGCTTGGTGTACGGTCTTTCGTCGTTGATGGGATTCGATTGACAGCTTGGTGTACGGTCTTTCGTCGATGATGGGATTCGATTGACAGCTTGGTGTACGGTCTTTCGTCGTTGATAGGATTTGATTGACAGCTTGTTGAACGGTCTTTCGTCGTTGATGGGATTTGATTGACAGCTTAGTGTACGGTCTTTCGTCGTTGATGGGAT